>NW_016805645.1:1341280-1390017 GCF_001698545.2 Rhinopithecus bieti
TTTTTTGTTTTTTTTTTGGACAGAGTCTCACTCTGTAGCCCAGGGTGGAGTGCGGTGGTGTGATTTGGCTCACTGCAACCTCTGCCTCCCAGGTTCAAGAGATTCTCCTGCCTCAGCCTCCCAAATAGCTGAGACTACAGGCATGCGCCACGATGACTGGCTAGTTTTTGTATTTTTAGTAGAGATGGGAGTTTCACCATGTTGGCCAGGCTGGTCTTGAACCCCTGACTTCAGATGATCCACCCGCCTTGGCCTCCCAAAGTGCTGGGGTTACAGGCATGAGCCACTGCACCCGGCCTGCTAGGTTATTTTAATACATTTAATGAAGACTGGCATTAAACACATCCCTCTACTTCCTGATGATCCACTTAGCTCCAGCAACCTGTCTGCCTCCTGCAGACTCTGTCGCTCCCGCTCTGAGTTCTTATAGCTCTTATACCTACTCCTGTATTCGCATTGGTAATTATTTGCTTAGGTGTCTATCTTACTCTCTGGGCAGGTATCCCTGAAGGAGCAGGGAGCCTTCCTTCTTCCTCGTGGAGGAAGCTCAATAGGAGGAGCTCAATAAATGTTGACTGACTGAGTGAATGGGTGCCGTCACTAATCATTTTCTTTGACTCCAAGGTCATTTTTGGAAGATTCTTCCATATTTGTTTTTCAAGATGGAGCAAAGAAGGTGAATGAATCCTTGAGTCTTAGAACAAGAGGACACTCTCAGGACCTGGGATGGGGGCTTGCAAGGTCTTTTTTCTTCAGCATGGCTGCCACTGATCCATGTGGATTTACCAGATTGGCCTGATCAGGGCCTCTCTCTGTTAACCCAATCTCTGCAGTCTAAGCTTCTGGATAGATGATCAGATTGACCAAAGTCAGTGAACCCAATTGATTAGGATTATAAAGAGCAGCCTTGGGGCACTTGCTCTTGCCTGCTGCCTCCCCAGCACAAGCACCTTTAGGGTTTGTCACTGAGGCTGCCAACAGGGCAGAACAGGGTGTAGCAGTGCAGCTTGCCATGGATGTATTACTAACATCTCTACACTGAGCCCTCGGGATGGCTTGGTACTGTCTCCTGGGATCTCTAGGAAGCCTGCTCTGCCACTCTGATCAATGCTCATCTTACTTTTCTGCTCTCCTTAAATCTGCCACTCATCCTGCTACCCTTCATCCCTTTCCTCCTCACTTGGTAGATGTACTACTTCATAAAAATATTAGAAGGCTGGGCATGGTTGCTCATGCCTATAATCCCAGAATTTTGGGATGCTGAAGTGGGAGGATCACCTAAGGCCAAAAGTTGGAGACCAGCCTGGACAACATAGTGAGACCTTGTCTCAATAAAAACATTAAAATATTAGCTGGATGTGGTGGTGTGCCTGTAGTCACAGCTACTTGGGAGGCTGAGGCAGGAGGATTGCTTGAGCCCAGGAGTTCAGGGTTATAGTGAGCTATGATTGTGCCACTGCACCCTAGACTGGGCAACTGAGTGAGATGTCTCTGAAAAATAATAATAATAATAAACAATAATAATTTTAAATGGAATTAGAAGCTCTCAAATGGAAATTAAATTTTTCTTGCCAGGGTCACACACCTCCCTGCCTCTGCACACTTCCTCTGTGCCTTTCCTTTAGCTTCAAAGGAGAACATGCCCCTCCTCTGGTCCAGGGCCAGGCCTTCAGATGATTTCTGGATGTGCCTCTTTGATGCTCTCTAAAGACCACTGTTTTCCCCACTTTCTCTTACATCTCCAAACTCCCCCTGCCTTCCAGATCATTCCTCACAGTATTCAAACAGGCTGGGTTCCCTCCATATTAAAACGAAAACAAAACAAGACTCCTTCGAAACCGCATCTCAACAAAGGCAGTGATCTCTAGTCAAAAATTCTAGAAGCAATGGTCTAAGCCTACTCACTCCATTTATCCATTCACTCCTCCACCTCCCTTTCCAAATAGCCTCTACCCTTCTAAAGTAACTGCTCCAATTAGGGTGATGATGGAATTCATTAGCACCTGTAGGAAACCACCATCATCATGCTAACAAGATGCCTTGTAATACTAATGAAATATAAGCTTATCAACAAGTTGCGTGAATTCTAAAAGTGCTTGTGAAAACAAACAAACTAAACCAAAACAAAACAAGAAAAAACAAAGCTAAGAGCGTACGATGTCTATCGATATTCTAGATATGACAATTATCCAAAATGGTAAATTAGTCTTGCAATTGATTATAACCACAAAAATACATTTCCTGTGAATTTAAAATAGCCTATGAAAAACAATTGCAAAATTCCTATTTAAATTATTTAGTGAATATTTATTGAGTAATATGTGCAAAGACTTAAGTTTGAAATGAAAAAGGAATAGCAAATACATATACAACTTGTCCCAATTCGTTAGGAAAAAATGAGGAAAAACACCAACAGTTGCTGAAGGCCTGTCCTATCTGCCTGATGAGGTTATTACATTTCATTCTCCTAGGAGTCCTACACAGTAGTCACAGTTGTCATTATTATCCTCATCAGCCTTTTTTTTTCTTTTCTTTTTTTCTTTTTTCTTTTCTTTCTTTTTTTTTTTTTTTTTGTGACAGTCTCACTCTGTCATCCAGGCTGGCAGGATGATCTCGGCTTACTGCAACCTCTGCTTCGTGGGTTCAAGCAATTATTGTGCCTCAGCCTCCTGAGTAGCTGGGATTACAGGCATGCACCACCATGCATGGTTAATTTTTGTATTTTTAGTAGAGATGGGGTTTCGCCATGTTGGTCAGGCTAGTCTCAAATTCCTGACCTCAAGTGATCCGCCTGCCTTTGCCTCCCAAAGTGCTGGCATTACAGGCAAGAGCCACCACACCTGCCTATTCATCAGACATTTCTAGTGGTCACTGACATCTGGTTCACCTCTCTTTCTGAGTATGTGGAAGCCTGCATTTTCCAGGCTCACCAAGGTTGGGTCTATGACTAGAAGTGACATAAGTCACTTCTGTGTTGGCCATTAATTGCTTAAGTGAGAGCCTTTACACTCTCTCTCTCCCTCTTCCCCTGCTGTAGCACTGGAAGTTTTCACATGTTCCAGATGACATAGTTGTAAGGTGGTGAAGCCTAGATCCATCAGCCTAGCTCCCTGAGTGACTACATGGTGCAGAACTTCCTGCTTGCCTGCAATGGATATGTAGTATGAGTGAGAAACTTTTGTCATGCTAAACCACTGAGATTTTGGAGTTGTTACTACACTATAGTGTAGTACATTTGAATATACACAATGAAGGTATTCAGGAGTTAGGTAACTCACCCAAAGTCATCTAAGGCAGAAAAGTGGGGCTACAAACCCAGATTTAATTGGGCTCCAAAGTTTGCACTGCTTTACCACACCATGCCAGCTTTCATAATTATGTGAAGTCCTTGGCACACAATTGGAATTTAGTAAGTATTTTATCCCTTATTATTGTATCATTTTTACTGATAGTAACTTAGACATTTTCAACATTTGAGCCAAGGTTTTCCATTATACACACACACACACACGTATGGACACACATATGAATGTATATATGTAACATATACGTATACGTGATATATGTTTATATAGCATGTTTAGCATATAATATTTATGTGTATATGTATATTCATTTAACTTCCACACTACGCTCATGAGGTAGATCTTAGTAAATTTCTCTCTTTATGTCCATTTCTTCCTTCTGTTAAACAAGTCATTATTGATTTTCTAAGCTATGCCAGGCACAGCACTAGGGGCTGGGTATAGAGTGATGGCTGATCCAATAATTAAAGAGATTCAATGTTTTATCTCATGACAACTAATAGGAAGAACTGGACTTTGAACATAGGTTGTCTGATTTTAAATTTCAGGAGTTTATAATCTAATGGAAGGCAAAGAAAGCTACACAAATATTCAATACAGCAGTCAAAAAGCTAGAGAGGGGGTATAGAGTTTGTCATCAATATATGTTATAACTAAACGAAAAAATACTATGGGGATTCAGGAGTGAAGGGCATGGTCACATACAGCTAAATTTACTGGCAAAAGCTTCAAGGGAAAGGGGAACTCACCTGAGCTTTGTAGGGTGGGTCAGATTTTGACTGAAAACTGTGACTGAAAACATTTTAGGCCATTCCTGCGGCCTAAAATGTTCAAAATGCATTTAGAGGAACTGTTCAAAATGCCGTTGGCTGCAGTATGGGATTCACGTTAGAAATAGTAGGTGGTTAAGATGGAAAGAGACTGTAGGATTGCTGAATATTAGAGCAGGAAGCAACTTCAGAGATCACCCCATCTAGGGAGGTAAAGGGCTTTGGTCTCAAAAGTTAACTGGTCTGTTGGAAGTGACTGAATTAATAATTTTGAAGCTCATTAGGGCTCAGTGGGAAAAAGCCAAAGATCAATTAACGATGAATCCCAAGGACACTATAGGAAAGTAGTGGTGCCTGAATGTCATTTATCTGGCATCTCTGATCTTGTCCAATCACTTAATTCATTTCACATTCGAGAAAACTAAAATCTAGAGAGGAAAAGCAACTCTTCAAAGCTAACTACAACCTAGACAAGGAAAGTAGCTCTTCCAAGGTCACATGGTTACATTGTGGCATAACTGGAACTAGAACAAAGACCACCTGATTTCTTTTTTTGTGCATTTTTTCTTCACACTAGGCATCAGATTTTGGAAGATCTAGTGCATTTGAACTATCGGTAGGTGAGAGGGAAGCTCTGCAAGTTTTTCAGCAGGGAGATTGCATTGAAATGATGATGAGAGTATGGTAGGCAGACTGACATGTGGAAAACAGAGGCAGGGAAGGTTAGGTAAATTCCCAAGTAGAATTAGGAATCATGGACTAGGGCCTGAATTGGGGCACTAGAAGTGAAAAGGATGGATGAGTGTGATTTCAACAGAAGAGGAACAATTCTTGTTGTTAGTAACAACACTGGCACTGTGGTTCATAAACAGGATCAGATCTCTGTTCTGGAAAGTGATGTTGAAAA
Organism: Rhinopithecus bieti; assembly: GCF_001698545.2. Classification (NCBI taxonomy): domain Eukaryota; kingdom Metazoa; phylum Chordata; class Mammalia; order Primates; family Cercopithecidae; genus Rhinopithecus; species Rhinopithecus bieti. The sequence continues at coordinate 1,346,263 of NW_016805645.1, forward strand.
GAACGTTTTCCTCCAGAAAACCCAGACTAATCCCATGTTTAAACAATCCTTGGATCCTGTATTCCAGGCTGAAGCTGATTGTTTCTCTGAGTGCCAAACACCCATATGAAAACTAAAAAAAAAAAAATCAGTCCAACATCTGAATGTTTGGTCTATGTGACGCCAAGCATCCCATGCAGCTGATTCAGAGGCAACAAGAGGATGTGTGGTGCTGACTGTTGGTGTGGACATTTTATAAATTCCACTAGACTCTGAAAAATTTGTGTATGTAGAACATGTTACATAGACAACACTTATTTGAATCCTTTTGGCAAATCTACTTCACTTGACAAGGAAATGAGACATAAAGCATACCCTATCTCATTTAAGTAAAATCCTGCTTAGAATAGTGAGTGGCCTAGTTAATAGTGGTCTTGTGTAATATAGAATAGCAGTCTATGTAATAGCAAGTATAATGGCATGGAACGCTGACTCCATGGGTGATTCTGAAATATTTTCTGTTGTAATTGCTAAGCCATGAGCTAGATAGAGGATGGTATAGAAAGAAACAGATCCTATGTGACCTTAAAGGAATCTGCATTTGGGTTTACTCAACTTTAAAACATTTAACAGAATGAAAGGCACATAGCAATATCAATTTTCATTCCATGATACCGACACAGAGCTTAAAGTTCATAAGATAACTTGAATGAACCCTATTTTACTGGACGAAAAGCAAATTAGGTGGGCTCTGAAACATTAACTGAGTTGTCCAGTGCCATCTAACTAGTGAATGATGGGGACCAGGTTTGATGCCTTTTGGCTCTAAATCCAGTGTACTTTTCACTGCACCATAATAATGAGCATTTTATGTATATTACCATTTCTTCTTAGTAGGTTATAATTTTGGCAATCTGTACTGGATTTTATTTTCCAGCATGGCTTGTGCAATAGTTATCACCACCAAGTATTTTTAACTGACAGAACAGCTTTCTATTGAGAAACAAATTGATGCATTATCCTGAGAAACTGGCTGAACTTTATGATATGAGGCCCCAAGAATAATCTACAGGTCACAGACAATTTTCAACTTGGAATCTGGGGGGCATTTGACTGTGTTAAAAAGCCTTTGCTATTTTCAAATAAAGAGGCTTTCAGAACTTCCAGATTGTTGATTGTTGATATTAAGAAAGCTGTGTGTCTAAATTGCTCTTTTTTTCATTTAATTAATCCATTTCTTCATTCAGTCATTGATCTAGCCATTAAACATTAATCATGTGCCAGCTATTGTGCTAAGTAACTGTGCCAGCTACTGGAGAGTAAGAGGTGAGAAAGACAGTCCCAACCCTCAAGCATCGCAGAGTCTGGGTAGAAACAAACAAACTCACAATGAATTAGGGTACAACATGAGAATCAGATCCAGTAGAGATGGGCAGTGTACTATGGCATGTTGAGGAAGGGCATCTGACTGAGACCAAGGAGTAGGGAGATGGGCAGAGAAGGAGTAGAAAAGGATCTGGCATCTAGGCTGAAATGCAATACATGATTAGAAGTCATCCAGGTGTAGAGGAGGGTGGGATGCAATGGAGGTCTTTCTGAGCCAAGGGAGCAGCAGATCCAAAGGCACAGAAGGGTGGAAAAGCAAGGTGAGTGGACTATGTGGCCAGAGTAGATGGGAATAAAAGACAAGGCTGGAGATATGGATGGACGAGAGATCATGAGAGGCCTTGGGGGTCCACATTTTTACTGTTTGACTCACATGGGGGATTACTTTTTTACACCTAAGTCACACCTGCTATTGCTGATGCAGATTTACCCAAATTCCATGATTATGTGTACAAACAGCAAAACACACACAGCATACAACACACATCACATTATGCCTACACTCTGAGGGAAGAGCAATAAACCAAAACTGTTCAGCATGTCGAGATACTTTCTCCCTCATAGATGGGAGTTGGCATCTTCACTCATGTAGCTTGTGTGCTTGTTCAGATTGTCTTCTAATTCTGATGGATTAATATTCATAGGCATTGGAAAGGAAGGAAAAGTAAGGCAAACACTATTAGGTAGAGCTAAATGGACAAGTTCCCATTGATGGGCAGGCCTCATGGCACTGCTATGCTACTTTTCCCCCTACAAAGATGTCAACAGCACAAACTACCTCTAAACTTTCAGGAGTAAGCTACCTCTCAGTTCCTTGGTCAGTAGAAACCTGTCGCCAAGGGCACATCTTTCCAAGGAAACATAGGTATGGAGGTATGGAAGTCGGCATGGGTCATGGAAGAAGCCCACAGGTATGTGTGTTGAGAAAATGTGAATCACAGAATTATAAACCAGGGTTGCTGGAAGTTTTAGGAAGCAAGCTAGATAGCCCAGGAGCCAGCCAGGGCTTTCTGTACCGCTACATGACTATGATTTGCTTCCTGTATTGCTCGAGGCTGGACAGTGTCAAGTTTAAACAGTGGCTAGTGTCCAAATGAAAATCTGTATGCGTAGCGGAGGTAATAATGAGTCATTTCTGCTTGGCTCTGCTCTTAGACAAATCTCTCTGAACAATGTTATAGGCAAAATTGGCATCTCGGTTAGAAAGGGTTTACTGACTTTCATTTATTAAGGTTCAAGTATGGGTTTCAAAGAGAAAGAACGGGTTGGGGGAGAAAAACCTGTTTATTCTGATGAGCTCAATCAGCAAGTATGGAAGTTAAATAACTCTGTAGACTTTACTAAGTGATTACTCTTTTTTTTTTTTTAGACGGAGTCTCACTCTTGTCACCCAGTCTAGAGTGCAGTGTGCAATCTCGGCTCACTGCAAACTCTGCCTCCCGGGTTCAAGCTATTCTCCTGCCTCAGCTTCCTAAGTAGCTGGGATTACAGGTGCCTGCCAGTATGCCCGGTTAATTTTTGTACTTTAGTAGGGACGGGGTTTCCCCATGTTGGCCAGGCTGGTCTCAAACTCCTGACCTTAGGTGATCCACCTGCCTCAGTCTCCCAAAGTGCTGGGATTACAGGCGTGAGTCACTGCACCTGGCCAATTACTCCATTTTTACTAAAAGTGTTATAGATAAAATAGGTGTTTGCTAACTGATATTTCCACTCATTTGTGTTTACAACATGTGGTTACAGCCTAAATTTTGTTCCCTCACCCAAATCCATATGTTGAATTTCCACACCCCAGTACTTCAGAATTTAATTCTATTTGAAGTTAGGGTCTTTAAAGAAGTACTTAAGTTAAAAAACAAAGTCATTGAAGTGGACCCTACTCCAATATGACTGTGTCCTTATAACAAGAAGAAATGTGGACAGATATGTACAGAAGAAGGACCACACGAAGGCCCAACGACAAGATGGCCATCTATAAGCCAAAAGAAAAGCTTAAAACAGACCCTTCCCTCATAGTCCTCAGAAGAAACCAACCTTGTTGACACCTTGATCTTGGGCTTCCAGCCTCCAGAACTGAGAGACAATAAGTTTCAGTTGCTGAAGCCACTCAATCTGTGGTAGTTTGTGAGGCGGCCCTAAGCAAATAAACATAGATGCATACTTATTATGTATAGCTATTATTAAGTTTATAATGTGGACATTTTAAATTTGGTTACAGAACCCTGATTTCTTCTAGGTAGGGGAGAACTACCTCTCCTTAGTTTTATGTACTCTTGGTGAGACTCTAAGTAAGACACCCTGCCCTGACTACACTTGGGGATGGGGTGGACTTGTGACCCAAGCTAGGCCAATCAGACTTTCCTGGGACTTTGACTTTGAAGTGGAACTAGGATGAAAATAACAACAGAAACTTACCAGTGAAGCTGGTAAAGCTTCTGCTCTCACATCTGTGTTGCTTGCCTGCATCCTGCATTTTGGCAAGCATGGTTGTCCAACATTCCTATAGACTCTGAGAACCATCCCATATCTTCTACAAGGTATTTTCCTTTAAGTTAGGAAGACACATTTTCTATGGCTTGTAAGCAATTATGTTTCTAATTCAATTCATGAATTTTTTTTTACTGAAATCTAAGAGAAAAGTTAATTTTTTTTTAATTTAAAATCTTTTCCTTGCCTAGTTTTCTTTTATTCTCCTCTACAGGGTTGATGCAATAATTCATCATTCAATAAATGTTTATTAAGCACCTATGTGTCATACATTATGTTAGCTGATTTCATCAAACTAGATGTCAAAGGATGTTCTGTGTAATGTGGGGAATTACGGAAATTTAGAAATTAGTTATTTCATAGATGAACACATTGCATTATATAGATAGAGCCTGTATAAGTTTGTATCAGCAGCTCAAGCAAATTTCATTTAAATCTAGAATTTTTAAATCAGGAAGTATTTATTGAGCACTTACTGTGTATAAGTTTCATATCAAAGTAATACAGAGTGGGATACAAAATGGAAATAATGATTATCTTCCCTGAAGGCAGTTACTAGGACCCCTTCAGATACATTTCTCAATTAGTAAATAGGAACAAGTTCTATAGTAAATGCCAAACCTTAAGAAAATGAGAAAAGTTATTCTGAATCCTGTTAACCCTATTGATACTACCACGATGGAATTTGTTGTGTTTATACTATGCTACGCAATTTAATGCATTTAATACTTACAGCAAACCACTGAGGTGGATACCATCATAATCTTTATTTTATAGAGGAGAAAACTGAGGTTGAATGAGACTAGGAAACTCTCCAGCAACCTTTAGAGTTCTTAAAGTGGCATACAAATCTCCTCTATTTCTATTTGATCTTTGGCATCACCACCATCTCAAGTATTAGAGGCCGAAGGAACCCTCTTGTTTTTTCAAAATAGTTAACAAAACAGAACAACTTCACACCCCAAGGTTCAATAGCATTAGAACCTGTACACTATGTGCCACTGTCTCCTGTCTTCTCCTGGGTTTAGAACTTTGATTTATTTGATCATTCCCTCTTCACCTCTAAGGTATCATTACTGTTTCATTTCTGAGCCTGGAGGGTGTGAGCTTTGGCAGCAGTCTCTACCAAGACTAGAATTTCAGAATAAATCAATAGGCATCTTCCACAGGATTCATTACAAAGGGATTTCATACTTATCATTACTTGGCTCCTAGACTAATTTAATGGAAGCAATTGGCAGCTCCCATCTCTTATAAAAGTTTCCATAAGACAAAACATGAGAGCTCTGTTCCATTTTTTTTTCCTGGAACTCTTTATCTCTTATGAGCATCAGTAATCAAAGTGGCATTTACTAGCTTGGCAAATGAATAAACCTTTACTTTCCCACAAGTTCAGTTGTAGGCATCAAGCTCTCCTAAAGTTTCCATAGCAAACAGACTGCTGAATGTTGTGGAAAATAAAGAAAAAGAAAAAAAAGAAAGAAAGGAAGAGAAAGAGAAAAGAAAGCTAGCTATAAGGAAAAACTGTGTAACAAGGACCACACTGATCCTACATTAATTTCCTAGAAACTTGCAGAGTTTGTAATTTTATCATTTACCTTTCTCTGCACCACACCAATTCCTAGGGGAGGGTTCATTTTTTATTCATTCTGAAAGTTTACCATCAATCATCCTCTTAAAGAGCTTGCCAGAAACTTGGACAGAGCCTCATAATAAAATTGCAGAGACAGAGAACTAATTGATTTCTATAAATAATGTTTAGCTGTAAAGATATGAAAGGTGGTTAGAACCACATGTATTAATCTCCCTTTTGCTCCATCTGTGTCTGCAAAAGCAGACTGTACCTTGACAAAGTACCCTGACTATTTTGCCCTGCAAACACACAGCAGGAGATTAACACCAGATGGCCCACCCTTCCCATCTCTCTGCCCTGCCCTCCTGCCCTGCCCCCACCTCTGGTCAAATCCTCTAATTACTCCTATCCCCTGCCTCCGCCCCTTTGGTTATATCCTGTAATTTTAAGATGCTATTTCCATTACTATCCCTGCTCTAACAACATGCAGGAAAGTTGACCGTGCCCCATTTCTCTCTGCTCCTCCAGCTTTCTGTGTAACGAACAAAAACACAACCCAAACCCCAAATGCAAAAGCATTTAATCAGACTGCAAGACTGACGATGTTCAAGAAAAACAGTAACTACTGGTGCTAAAGTGTTATTAATGCGTGTGTCTTGGAAAGGGGGAGGGTAGAGGTTAGAGTGTGTCTCCAACGGACACTCTCACGCACTACTAGCTTTAATCACATCACATAAAAACACTTAGCAGTTATTACTTGTCAACATCTTATAAAACGGGAACAAAATTATATCTGGGGAAATATACGCTGGTTGGACAAAGGTAATGCTATAAATCTCATATTTATTTCAGAGTTGCTGAAGAAATGTTCAGAACTCACAAAAGTACTATCTGCTCAGGCTAACTGTGACATGCTGAAATAAAAGGCAGATTAGAGACAGGGCAGGGGCTGTGTGATAGATGTCCAATCCTAAATTATGAAATTAGGTCATTACAGACTCATGTGCTGACTCATAAGGGCAGCACTGGAGCCTGTTCAGTCAATCAACTGGTTCCAATCCCAACTAAACACAAAACAAAATGTCACACTTAACATGGAATATCATTTTCTCGATATTGATTAAATGCAGAATGATGACTTTCATTCAGGAGACAGGGAAAGTTCTCACACTAGACAGAATTCAACAAAATTGGCCCATTTCTTTCTCTTCTTCTTCTATTTCTTCTTCCTCCTTCTCCTCCTCCTCTTCCTCTTCTTCTTTCTTTTTCTTTTTTCTTTCTTCTTTCTTCTTCTTTTCTTTTTTTTTTTTTGACCTAGACCATTCCTAGATGGTAGTAAATATTTTCTATAAACAAGAATGCTAGGGAATCTTGTTAATGGGGCAAAACAAATGCCTAAATTGCTGTAAATAAAGCAATTCTGTATTAGTTTACTTCTGATGGCATCAAGTACTCCTGATAATGATCCTACTTGAAATATGGTAATAATTTTAAAAGCTTTCACAGATACCTTCCTTTTCTGTAGCTTTTTATATGAGGCAGATCAAAATTCCCCAAAGCTTTTATTTTAGGGGGGGAAATACATGCGGTGCTTAGCAATTTTAAGCCTCAGTAAAGTTAACCACACTTGTAAAAAATCATTTATTTTTAGCATGGGCTCCTCTGTAGCATGCCCTCCCTTTCCACATGCTGTGTCGTTGTCTGTCTTTACCCCCTTGAATATGCTTGCTCAATTCATTTCAGCAGTTTCTTATTTTGATGGCACATTCCAAGAAAGTAGAAGCTGATCTAGCTCCACTTGCTTTGTCCAAGCTCCCAGTGGCTTAATGAAGGCTACTAGCACTGATAACAGGCAGAAGTGTTTTAGATTTGCTGACCTTTTCTTATAGTTTCATTTCATTTCATTTCTGCTAGGGTTGTAACCTCATCTAAGCACCAGGATGGAAGGAGGCAAATGGAAGGGAATTATTGTGGAGGCTAAGATTGCTTTTCTTCCTCCTTTTCTTTTTAAAAAGGTCTTGGGATGGGAGGATGAGCCCATGTTGGAACTGGACTATCATGCCACTTGAACTCAGTTACTGAACAACTTCTAGGAATTAGGCAAGATAACCATTGGGGCGTATGTGAGAGGAGTTGCTCAGTCTGTGGATTAACTAGAGTGTTAGGGCACTGGGTGATTGATCCAACCCGGAGTCCATGGTGTTCAAATGGCTGAAGCATTCCCAGCAAGTGAAAAATTAGCACATCTGTTCATTAGATCAGTGGGAGGAGCCTACTGAGCCTGAAACACCATGGCAGATGGGTCTGGTGGATTATTTAGCATTCCTAAAAGCTGGGGTGTTCTCCATGTAGGCTGGCTGGAAAGTTATGAGTGCCAAGAAATACATGCCACTATATTTATATTACCTGGAGTTGAAGAACTGTGTAACTCAGTTTCCACTGCTTAAGGCAACAAGCCTGAAATCGGGAGTGGAGAGGAACACGTACCGGTAAAGCTAAAGTTCGGATTCCACGTATCCAATCAAGTGAAGCCTCCACTGCTTTCTGACCTATAGATTTACACCTACAAATGTATCCTCAAGCACTAGATTAAAACCTTGAGGTAGGTAAGTAATCACTTGACAAGACTGAATGCATCAGTAGGTTTAAAGGCAGTGGAGTTTGCGTACAAGAGCCTATTTAAGTGCATCAGTGGGAACTTGGAAATCCAAACACCTGAAGCCAGGCTATGAGCTTCTTGAGTGCCAGGCAGGGAAATAGTCCCTGGTAAGAAACCACAGTCCACACATACTCCTAAAGTCTCGAGGGAGGAAGGAGGGGTCGCCAGAAAGACCCATATGCATTTGAACTGTGGTCTCTGGGAATAAGCAAGCATTGTTTCCCAGTGTGCTAATGATGGTCATCCGGGGGTATAAAGTGATGAGCAGCCCTGAGGTCTGGCTGATCCCTGATAGGTGTGTCTCAGAGAGACCCACTCAGCAGTGCACATTCAAGATGTGGTAGTCAGATGAAGCTGCTTGCATTGCCCATATCCTGAGCCCTCTACATTCCTCCTCACCTGTTTTAGATAGCTGTCTCTGGGGTCTGAAATAGCTAAGGGCAAGTATTTGGGATTCCCTTCTTCTCTACCCAGGTACCTCAGAGTCCCCATCCTCTCCCTTTTCTGTCCCCCGCCAGGTGACCAGTGTGTTTCTGTTGGCTCCCAGTGGCCTGAGATCTCTCACTGCAATATTCCACCAGGACAGTGCTCTGAATCCCTCTGTTTTGGAGACCTAGAGAGGCCAGCCCTTCCTATTTGGTAATATCTAAGCTAAATACAATAAAGCCATGCCAATTAAGGGAGAAGAATGGTGTAGATGGGGGGGCTGGCAAACTTTTTCTGTAAAGTGTTGGCAAGTAAATATCTTGGCTTTTTTGGGTCATATGGTCTTTGTTGTAACTACTCAACCCTGCCGTCCTGGTGTGAAAGCAGCCACAGATAGTATATAAATGAATGAGCATGGCTGTGTTCAAATAAAACATTATTTATAAAACCAGAGAGCAAGCTAGGATTGGCCTATGGGGCTGTAGTTTGTTAACTCTAAGTGCAGAAGAAAGAACACGAGGCAGGAACAAAGAACCTGGCCCCTAGACACAGCCCTGAACTTAACCAGCTGCAAGACTTGGCACAAGTCACCTTACTCCTTCCTTTTCCACCTCCCACATTCCCAGAGGGAGCAAGGTATAAAGAGGATAATATATGAAACCCACCGTGCACCTTACATTTCCAGTGGTCTTGCTCATCTGTGGCCCATAGTGCAAAGGTCATGGGATTAGTTTGGACAATAACGCTATCATTTTAAGCAGCTGTTTTGAGATGACATATGTAATCTCTCTGCTTTCATCTTCACAACTCATTGAGGTAGATAATGCGATCCTTCTTTAAGAGGTGAGGAAACAGGCCGGGCATGGTGGCTCACACCTGCAATCTCAGCACTTTGGGAGGCCAAGGTGGGTGGACCTCTTGAGGCCAGGAGTTCGAGACCAACCAGGCCAACATGGTGAAACCTTGTCTCTACTAAGAATACAACCACAACAAAAATTAGCCTGACGTGTTGGTGCATGCCTGTAGTCCCAACTACTCGGGAGGTTGAGACATGAGAATTGCTTGAACTCTGGAGGTGGAGGTTGCAGTGAGCCAAGAGTGCACCATTGCACTCCAGCCTAGGTGACAGAGTGAGACTCTATCTCAAGGAAAAAGAAGAGAGAGAGAGAGAGAGAGAGAGAGAGAGGAGGAAATGGAGATCAGGGAAGTTAAATAACTTGCCCAAATTACATAATAGGTCAGCCTCAAGATCAGGATTCAAATCCAGGATTCAAATCCAAGATCAGGATTCAATCACATTCAAGTTTCCCAGACACCATGTGACTTCCCACATAGGTTGCTTAGTTTCCAAGCCCTTCACTGTAACTAACCACTTTACAGGTAGGGTCTCTAAAACACTGTTCTCTGCACAGTTGCTGGAGTGATCAGATATAATTATTTCTATGTAAAAATTTGTCCAATGGCTTCCCATTGGTCCCTATCATGACCTACAAGGCCCCTGTGATCTGTGCTATCTCACTCCAACCTTCTGACCTCTCCTCTCTGCTTTACTCTGTTTCTGCCCCAGGCACCTTGCTTTGCCTTAAGACATGCCAAGCTGACTCCCAAATCAAGAGACTCATACTTACAGGGGTCCTCATCCTGGAGCCCGTGCTATTCTCCCAGTGTAAGCAGGGCTCATTCCTTCACTTAACTGGTGCCTCAGCTTAGCTGTTGCCTCCTCAAAGAGAACCTTCCTGACCACACTATCCAGGAAAAAGGAAACTTGGCTTTCAGTAATTACCTGTTGATTGTTGAATAAATGAAAGACTATATTGGAATGAAGTGACAGAGCGTGTCTGGCTTAGGACCAGCTGCTTGGCACATTCCAAGGGCAGAGATTCAGACCTCTTAGCAGTGAGAAGCCTTGTCTCATGGAAGAAAGGATAGCTTGCTGGCCCGTATTGGAACAAATAACGGTACTGCTTTGTGTCATTCTTCCAAAGTACCTAATACAGGAGAAGTGGCACCAAACTGGGAGAGATTAGTGTCATGACTCTGAATGTCAGAGTTACAAGGGACCTGAGGAGTCCTCTAAGGTCCAACATTTTCCAGCCTCCAGTCTCTATGCCACTTCTTGCTCTACCTCTTCCTCTATCTGCTATGTTACTCTTTACAGCAGCTGTTCTTGACCAGACTGGCCTCCCTCTCCCAAACCCTCCTATCCTCTAGGCTTGAGGGTGGCATAAAGGCTTTAGATAACTACTTTTGTTGGGAAAACAGTTTTCATTTAAACACTTTCACTTGATGGATGAAGAAACTGAGGGTTAGAGAACTGAAATACCATGGCCCAAGTTCTGCCACTAATTAGTGCCAGCTCTGAGCCTAGAGCCTAAGTCTTCTGACCATAAGACTAGTCCTAGCTCTACACTTCATGGAACAAATGGTAATAATACTCCACACTGTTCATTCAATTCAATTCTACAACCATGAATGGAGCCCCCCAAATGTACCTGACCCCCTAACTGGTTAGAATCAGGGGTAAAATATTGGAAACTGTATAGTTCCTACCCCCAAAGGGTTTACTATGAATACACAGTAAAAGGAATAAGTGTTTTTTTGTTATTGCGGTTTGTGTGTGTGTGTGTGTGTAGTGGCATATTGGTTAATAGGTTAATGCAGTAACCAGTTTAAACTCAGCGAGTACTTCAAGGTACTGATCTCAGAGGTTCCATAAGTAGTTATGCTTAGGCCTCACTCTGGATGTGATTTTATAAGGAAGGAAGGAAAAAGAAAGAAAGGAAGGAAAAGAGAGACAAGAAAAGGAAAACTGAGCAGTTCTCTGGCCTCCTACTTTCATGCCTTACTTGCACTTATCTCTGCTTTTTCCAAAAGTCTTAAGCTGGAGGTTCATTCTTGAGAAGCTTTTTGGTAAGGTCCTCATCTACTCTGAACTCCTAAGGGGAAGTGAAGGCACTGAATCAGTTCCTCCTGTTAGTATCCCCTACCAGGACCTCAGCCAGGACGTCAATAATAACCTTCTGAATTATTGTAGAAACCTGTGATTAGTATCAACCAAGTCAATAACAGGCATTTCTTCCATCAACCAAAGGCACATTTGAGGTCTTCTGGACCAATCTGGGTCAGTAACAGGGATTCCAATACCACCAACACAGCCCACAGGGTTAGTACGTGTCAATCAGTCCCTGTCCTGCCTAGCGCTGGCTCAGCTCTTCAGAGATGACCTCTTACAAAAAAAAAAAAAAAAAAAAAAAGTCCACTTCCAACTTTAAAAAAATTTTACTTCTCCATCGTCATGACAATAAAGTCCATAAAAAGTGTGTGAGAGAGAGAGAAAGGAAAGAATCCATACAGGAGAGAGTGAGAGCACATGCACAGTCAGAAATCATGAGCAAGAGTTGGCATTAACATGGAGACAAGTAATCCCTGGTTTCCTTGCCTTTATTATAAATAAAAATGATAAGGATAAAAGAGAAAATAAGACAATAAAGTAAAAACTTGCTTCTAGAAGCCTCTCTCCTTTCATCTCCCATTCTCCCACCTCCCAAAAGACAAAGACACACATTACAGACCCAAACTACTTCGGATCAACACTTGCCTGTTTACAGAAACGAAATCAGCTTTCCCTCTGCCTGACCAGGGATGCTCACCAGCTCACGCCCGAATTCACTCGCCCACTCAACTCACATTTTCCTGCCTGTTGAATGCAAAACAATTGTCTCCAAACACCAATTACCGATATTCAGAACTGTTGTTTTCCTACCCTGGTTAGAGACGCCTCCATGAGAGACACAGGACTGAGCTCTTGAGTTGAAAGAGGACCTGGGGGGTGGAGGGAAACCCCTTTGCGAATGTCCACACAGTCCCGTTGCCAAGGGAACCCTGGCTTTATCCAGGGAGACTGAGCATGGCTGCCTCTCCCACGGCTTGGCTCCAGGAGTGTCCAGATTACAGTGCAGGGTCAAGAGGAGAGGCAGGGGAAGTGCCACACAGGCTTGGTGACAAAGAAATCACTTTCAAAGAATGAAAGAAATGGTGAAAAATACCTTAGGAGGTGCCCGGTAGGGAGGGAATAGGTTTATCGATGATGCTGCGATCAGATTTGAGTTGGTCTTTGTGCCCCTGAAAGGGGTGAGATTCGAATGTATATCTGAAAGGAGACAGGGCAGGAAGGAGAGAGAGAAACGGAGAGAGGAAAGGTTGAAAGGGGTGGGTTTCAGTCTCCTTCTGTGGATGCTGAATACTAATCAGGTAAACAATTATTTAGTTAAGATGCTCAGTTGAAGCTTTGGAATGGATTATTTTGGCTACTGCATTGGTTGGAGGAGCTGTCTGGCTATTTCCTAGAAGTCTGGTGGGAACTGGAGGGGAGATGATAATATCATCTTGATAGTCAAGCAAGTTTTTATTTGGCCTGCACTTTAAGGGCTGAGGTTGGCCTTGCTTTTCAGAGTGAAATCTCTTAGGAAATGTGCCAAAGGAGGCACATTATGTGCATGCTTATTTTGAAAACCCATTTGTCAAAGGAAGAGTGTGTTGAGCAGTGGTTTGGAGAGTTTGATTGGGCCCTGATTCCTCACCTAGTGCCTAGCACAGTTTAGATGTTCAATAAAACATTTGCTACCTGAATGATTGCTGAAGAAAAACTTGTTTCCAGCAATTACCTGTCCAGCAAGGTATCAGGATGAGTACTTTGAAGCAGTTGAGGCTCAGGGGATGTGGCTTACCTATTGACCCACAGATGAATGGGAACAAAATAAAGGACTTGAACACAGAGCCCCATTACCCTTGATCATGATGTCTAACTGCTTTTTTAAAAAAAGAGAATTCAAGGGAACTCTCTATCTAAATGTTGCTGCTACTATATAGTAGGAAAAAAAATGGCAAGTAAATGAAAAGAAGTATTAACAGGTATCTCTGCAGGTGATCTGGGCTAAACATGGAGTGAGGCTATTCACACTGACAGTGATGAACTCAGAAAAATTAAACACGCACACACATACACATACACACACATGCGCGCATACACACACACACACACACACACACACACATATATATATATTTCCCTGCAAGATGGTGAGCTTCTTATATTACTCATCTTCCAAGGCTTAGCTCTGGCATCAGTTACTCCAGGAGCTTTCCATTACTATCCCCAGCTTCAGCTTCCATAGTACTTTTTACAGTTTTTCCTCAGAATGCTTATCAAATGGATTCAGTTGTTGCTGTATGTGTATATAATCCCAGGAATGGCCCTCTACCAGAATAGAATCTCCTTGATGGAAGGCACCATGCTTCATTCATTTTCTTTAAAAAAAACTCTTTAATACTTAGTAAAATGCTTGTTACACAGGAAGTGCATGATACATATACTGAATAATTGAACAGCAATGAGTCAATTTGTGAGTGTTTTGTTGAGTGTCAGCTACATTAAGATCAAGAAAAGAGTCAAGTAAAGGTGAAGTTATAGTATCTGCCTGCTTCGAAAAGTTTCAAATCTATGTAAGATAAAGGTGACTTGGTCTTTAACATTACTTAGGCTTATTGCAGTAAGTGTAGCTGAGAGTAACAGAAGTAATGCTTTTATTTAATGGATAAAAACCAGCTCTCTCAGTGGTGCTGTTGGTCAGATGGTGGCTATGAAATCCCAGAAACTCAGAGTTGCAAAAAGACCCAGTTAGGCTTTCAAGGTACATGCTTATTTCTTCTTTTCAATACCCTTGGGTTTTCAGCCCATCTCCTCTAGAGAGATCCCATTTAAGGGTGTGTTTCGTAGTAGTAGACAGGCTGGAAATAGCCCCATCCCAGCACTTTCTCCACTTTACCATGCTGCTTATTTTATAAAAAGAGTAATCTAAATCCAACAAAACCTACTATCAAAATGCACAAATAACAACTGGCACATAGCCACAAACCCAGCATTTTAGACATTCATATCATTTGGGAATATCTGGACCCAGATTTCCTTCTTATTTTCTTCAGGGGATGATGACACAATACATACTTTGCATGGCTGACAGTGCTAACCAGGGGAAGATTTCGACCAAAGGGAGCAGGGTCCTGTCTTCACTGCACCCTTATGATGAAAACAGCAGGTAGAGGGTGTTAGGTGCCAAAGTGAGTAATAGAGGACCAATGCTTTAAGGTCATGAGGAGGTCACAGATGAAGACTGAGGCCCAGAGAGGTGGCTGCATACTGAGTGAGCAGAGATGGGACTACACTTTTAGCCTAGAAACACTCAGCCACAGCTTCGCTAGTGGGCTCCCCATGTCAGGTGCCTGTCCCTCCATCCTGCCTCTCACTCTGTCCCCAGAGTGAGCTCTCCAGCTGATCATTCCACCTGCTCAGGCCACTCTGTTCACTTCCCCAGTGTCCCAAATCCTTTCCCAAATAATCAACTAATTATTTCATCACATTCTTTCTCTTGCATTTTCCTTTGCCAAAATGTGACTCAAGTGACAGCAATGTCACTGATATCTCCCTGAATCAGCTGGCAAGATCATTCTGCTTGGGCTAGGGAGCAAGAAGCCAGACATCATGGAATGAGAGTCTTGGTGGAAGGAGGCTAACCTGGGGTTATGTTACACTACAGTGGCAGGAAGGGACAATATTTTGGTGCTCAGCATTCATCAGAAGGTGCTGAGCATTTTGGGAAGAGAATGTGATTAGCAGAAGAATGCCTAAAGGAAGGGAAAGGAATTCGAATTCAGTCATATCTACTACTCAAGTGCATTTATAATGTCTAGGCACCAACTAGCTTCTGCTTAAACCAATACCATTACCACACATTGGGATCTCAAAGTTAAATGCCTACAGACGCCAGCTAAGTGAGACATATGAGGGCAGTGGGTTTTGTGTCAGGTAATAAAGAGTGGTAGAGACTGTGGCAAAATAGGGACCAAATGCTACATGTAAAGGGGGTATCAGTAACCCAGCTCCAGCTGCTTACTGACATGTGGGGCTCTGACCCAGGAACTTTTTGTATTTTCCAGGGCTTTTTATATTTTTAAGAGAAGCTACAAATGTGAAAATGTGTGAAACTTCCCAGCTTAATCATGTTGATTCCAAGTGTTAACAAACATTGTGTAGGTCAAAGAAAATTACATATCAGTGGGCCACATCTAGTTTCTGGGCTGCCACTTTGTGACCTCTGCCCTTATGGAACTTTCCAGTGTGTGCATAGATATCTGCAGGCAGGGGTTTGTAGCTGTTGTCAGTAATTCGGGCCAAAAAACTTAGGTAGAAACATTCTCAGGGCAACGAGAGTCATACACAATGTCAGCAAGCTACTCAGCAAAAGAGAGGGTGATCTGGTGAATGGATAGAAAAGAATGGAAAACAAAATAATATAATAAGATCTACACCTCCTCAGAAAGCATGGCTTTGTTCGAAGTGGTAATGGGATTGATAAAGGCTTCCTTCCAACCTTGGGAGCTGGACAGCTCCAGAGGCAGTCTTCCCAAATCCTCTTGCAGGGCAGCTGGGCTTGTGGAGGGGTAGGGAGGGACATCGTCATGGAGAACAGGATTGCCATGCCAGGTGTGTAGACACACGTGTGGCTCAGCATAGGTTTTTCTTTTTCTCAGTGGCCTCAAGCATACTTCTCCCAGCTCTTAGCCAACATAACCTCAAGGCTTCACATCTGGGGAGGGGCTGATAATGATGACATTCCCCTTTCGAAGGAAGCTCTTTCTTTACCTGTGACCGCCCGTAGAGGTACTGGCACAAGTGCATGTGGTCCAGTCATTCACAGTGGCTGCCCTGCCTCTAGCCCTCTCTGTTTAACCATGAGGAGGAAACAATGCTGGCCTTCAAAACCCTTTTCATCTACTTTCTCCCAGTGATGATAATATGACTTTACCTCCTGAGAACTCGCCTTTGGTGCCATTTCCGCTCTTCCTTTTCCTTTAGTTATGATTAAAGTCTCACCAGTTATTTTTCTACAAAGCTTACTCATCCCAAGACTTCACTTTCTATTTCTACAGCCACCATCCTTTATCCACGTGCCTAAGATTTCAAATTCCTATTACTATTCACGGCCTGTGAAAAAGGGGTTTCTTGCCTCCAGTCTCTCCCCACTTACCCCAAACACCACTTCCATCATGTCATCTCCTTCCCTATTATTTATTATCTCAAATTAAAATACACAAACATGACCTGAAAAGACTACCCTCTCTCAGCCCCCACTGCCTCCATGTATAGCCTATCCGGTTACCTTCAGGCAACAGAAAGAATACATTATGGAATCACACAGACCTGTTTATGTCTTAACTCTGCCATTTGCTCCCTATATGACCTGAACGAATTATATGACCTCTCTTGCCTGAAGTTACCTCATCTGAAAATTGGGAAATTAATACATAGTTTTCATGATTGTTGGGAGAATGACATAAGCATATGCATGCTATCTCACTGTAAGTACTCAAAAAACAGTAGCAGTCATTAACATTACTCTCCACAAATGTAGCCTTAAAGAGACAAAATAAGAGGGTGTTTACATCTGTCAGCACATGATAGAAATGTCAAAAGAATCTGAAGCAAAGTAAATAATTAATGGAAATGTGCAGTTATTTGTTCTGCTATTGAGCAAAAGAAAATGTTTAAGAATTTATCAAAAGAGAAGATAAAAGTCTACTGCTACCAAGTTTTATCATTTTTTTTTCCTCCTAAACATTTTAGCTGTGTCACACCTATGTTCTCCTCCAACACAGATAGGTGATTCTGATCAAAGTCCCTGCATGTCCCCTTGTAAACAACTAGAACACGCTCAACCTTGTGCAATCTGGCCTGCAGTCACTTTCCACCTTCATAGCACAATTAAGCATGGCAGAGCAGAAACATGCAAATTACCTGAGGTCAAACAAACCCAAATGTGAATCCTGTCTCTAATTTAAAGTCCTAGCTGTGGGACTGCAAGCAGGGTATTCGATCTCTCCAAGCCTCAGTCTCTTTCCTGTAAAATTAAGAGAATCATCCCATTCATGTAGGGAATGCTAGATTAGTGTCGCTTTGAAAGGGATTCACCTATTTTAACTATGCAATAAATGTTACCTCCCATTTTCTTTCCATTTAAGTGAACTCCAATGTTTACATCTGCTAAGAAATTTCCTTGATCAAGTCCTCTTAACACTAACTGCTACTTTACTCTGTCTCATCAAATGAAATTTTAAAATTTTAGAGTTACAAGAAAAAAGAGTTTTTGAGTTAGACAGACTTGGTTTTGAACCTGGTTTCAACAATAACTAGCTGTGTTATCTGGATAAGTCTCAGTTTCTCTATCTGTAAGACAGGAGTAACAACAGTTTTTCCTTTAGAGAGCCTTTATGAGGATTTAATGAAATAAGGCTTAGAATAGGATCTGGCAGAGGAAAAGGATCCAGCAGAGGGTAGCCACTCTTATTAAAGTGGCAAGTAGAAGAAATTGTAGCTAACAGGTTGAGATTTTTATCTTAACTTGACACAAATAGTCCATTCCCATAACCTCTCTGTTTCCATATCTGGAAACTGAAAATCATATACCTGCTTTATATCCCAGGAATCTTGTGAAGACGAAATAACATCATGGATATGAAGATTTCTTGAAAAATGAAAAGTACAGTGATATATTTTGGCTGTGTCCCCACCCAAATCTCATCTTGAATTGTAGTTCCAATAATCCCCACATGTCAAGGGTGGGACCAGGTGGAGATAATTGAATCATGGGGGTGGTTCTCATGATAGTGAATTAGTTCTCATGAGATCTGATGGTTTTATCAGGGGCTTCCCCTTTTGATCAGTACTCACTCCATTCTGCTGCCCTGTGAAGAAGGTACCTGCTTCTCCTTTGTCTTCCACCATGATTGTAAGTTTCCTGAAGCCTCCCTAGCAATGTGAAACTGTGAGCCAATTAAACCTCTTTCCTTTATAAATTACCCAATCTCAGGCAGTTCTTTATAGCAGCATGAGAATGGACTAATATAATAAATTGGTACCCGTAGAGTGGGGTGCTTCTATAAGGATACCCGAAAATGTGGAAGCGACTTTGGAACTGGGTAACAGGCAAAGGCTGGAACAGTTTGGAAGGCTCAGAAGAAGACAGGAAGATGTGGGAAAGTTTGGAACTTCCTAGAAACTTGTTGAATGGTTTGACCAAAATGCTGATAGTGGTATGGACAATGACATGCCCAGGCAGAGGTGGTCTCAGATGGAGATGAGGAACTTGTTGGGAAATGGAGTAAAGGCAACTCTTGTTATGCTTTAGCAAAGAGACCGGTGTCATTTTGTCCTTGCCCTAGAGATCTGTGGAACTTTGAACTTAAGAGAGATGTTTTAGGGTAGCTGGCAGAAGAAATTTCTAAGTGGCAAAACACTCAAGAGGAAGCAGACATAAAAGTCTGGAAAATTTGCAACCTTATGATGCCATAAAAAAGAAAACCCCATTTTGTTGGGGGAAAAATTCAAGCTGGCTATAGAAATTTGCGTAACTAACAAGGAGCTGAGAGTTAATCACCAAGACAACAGGGAAAATGTCTCCAGGGCATGTCAGAGACCTTCATGGCCAGGGGGTAAAAATGGTTTCCTGGCCCAGGGCCCTGCTGCTTTATACAGCCTCAGGACACAGTGCCCTGCATCCCAGCTGCTTCAGTTCCAGCCACAGCTAAAAGGGGCCAATGTGCGGCTCAGGCCATTGCTTCAGAGGGTGCAAGTCCTATGTCTTAGTGGCTAACACATAGTGTTGGGTCTGTGAGTACACAGAAGTCAAAAATTGAGGTTTGGGAACCTCCATCTAGATTTCAGAGGATGGATAGAAATGCCTGGATGCCCAGGCAGAAGCTTGCTACAGCAGCAGAGCCCTCATGGAGAACCTCCACTAGGGCAGAGTGGAAGAAAAATGTAGGGTTGGAGCCCCCAGATACAGTCCCCACTGGGGCATGACCTAGTGGAGCTGTGAAAAGAGGGTCACTGTTCTCTGGACCCCAGAATGGTAGTTCCACTGACAGGCTGCATCACGCACCTGGAAAAACTGCAGACACTCAACGCCAGCCATGAAAACAGCTTGGGGCGGGGGGTGGGGCTCATACCCTGCAAAGTCACAGGGTAGGGCTGTCCAAGACCATGAGAGCTCACTTCTTGCATCAGCATAATCTGGATGTGAGACATGGAGTCAAAGGGGATCATTCTGAAACTTTAAGGTTTAATGATTGCCCTACTGGATTTTGGACTTGCATGGGGCCTGTAGCCCCTTAGTTTTGAACAATTTCTCACATTTAGAATGGGTGTATTTATACAATGCCTGTACCCCCATTGTATCTAGGAAGTAATAGATACAATCAAAAAAATAACAGATACAAAAAAGGCTCAGATATGAGCCTTTTGATTTTACAGGCTCATAGGTGGAAGGAACTTGCCTTCTCTCAGATGAGACTTTGAATTGTGAACTTTTGAGTTAATGCTGGAATGAGGTAAGACCTCAGGTTATTGTTTGGAAGGCATAATTAGTTTTGAAAACTTGCCTTGTCTCAGCTGAGCCTTTGGTCTGTGGACTTTTGAGTTAATGCTAATGTGAGTTAAGACTTTGGAGGACTGTTGGGAACGCATGATTGGTTTTGAAATATGAGGACATGAGATGTGGGAGGGGCCGGGGGCAGAATAATATGGTTTGGCTATGTCTCCACCCAAAGTTTGCCTTGAATTGTAATTCCAATAATCCCCATGTGTCAAAGGTGGGACCAGGTGGAGGTAATTGAATCATGGGGTTGGTTTCCCTGATGCTGTTGTTGTGATAGTGAGTTAGTTCTCATGAAATCTGATGGTTCTATCAGGGGCTTCTCCCTTCGCTTGGCACTCAATTCTGCTGCCCTGTGAAGAAGGTGCCTGCTTTTCCTTGGTCTTCTGCCATGACTGTAAGCTTCCTGAGGCCTCCCCAGCAAAAGAGGTGAGTCAATTAACCCTCTTTCCTTTATAAATTACCCAATCTTGGGCAGTTCTTTATGGCAGCATGAGAATGGACTAATAGTACAGGTTTTACACATCTGCTAGCAAAAAACGTTCTATTTTTCTGACTCCCTTTATGTCTGTTTGTTGGTCTGACAGCTCATTGAAGTCAGGGAAAGATCCTTTAATTTCTTTTGTACACATTGCATGGTTTCTAATTCCCATTGCCTGCTCAGTGCATACTCACGGCTTGTTTCTCACCCATGCCTGCCTTATAGAACAAGATAAAATTAAAAACACCTACCCCTTTTGTGTGGGCAGTGTTTCTGCCAAGGCAACGATTCAGCTCCTGCCTGGTATGAGGGCCTGAGCTGCTCCAAGAAGAGGGGAAAGATTAAGCATCTGTAATAAATGTTCCCTAGCTAGGGAGGGCAAAATCACCTAACACTCTTGTGGCTTTTAGAAAAAAAAGGGTAAGAGAAGAGAAGGAGGAAAAAGAAAACCCTGAGCTTTAAACAAGTGGCCGGGCTGTTTGTCATCTGTAAAATGAGGCGATGGAAAGCAGGAAAGGGCAGTGGTCCCTGGGTCTGCTTCAGGGATTCGTGCCTCAGACGTCTGCTCCAATGCTCTTGGGCTGTCCATCTGCAATTTCTTTTTTCTTTAACAAAAACAGAGAACCCTCACTGGGCTGAAGTTTCCCACCTGGGCTGAGTTTTCAGACCTGGCCTAGGTGGTCCCTAAGTAAATATTTTTATCCTCACTCATTCACCCCCTCCTGAGGAAAAAAAAAAACATCTTTTTGCTCAGTGAGAGAAGAAAGCACCCAAACCAAACAACAGATTCTTTGCAGCATTTGAACCCTCATTCTAGGGACTCCCACGAGGGCATGTGGTTTAAATCAGAGTACCCAAGCTACTTGTCTATCTTATGGACAAATCTGATTAACATGGACTCAGAGAGAAAGTTTGGATGCATGCCAAAGTACTTTAGTGCCTGTGCAGACTGGTGCATGGACTCTTCCCATTACCCAATAGTTCTAGACATCCACCTGCAGGCAAAAAGTAAAGAAACAGCCTAACCTAAAGTGCAAACTATGGTGTACTCTTGATTTTTCACATGGAGCCCTTCATGATTTTGCCATAGATGGTAGATTCAATAGAAGTCCTCCTGCTGTAGACAGAATTTCTGTGGTCCTTTTGCCTCTGCATTCATTTGGTTTGGGCTGAGTAGTTTTTTTTTTCAGATGCGCCTCCATTTGTGTCAGGCACTTGTGCTGGGCTGGAGGGATCCAAAGATGAACAAAAGACAACCTCTGCCCTCCGGAAGCACACTGCTCTTGTGATAAGGATAAAAATCCAGACTGATGATTATAAAGTGATCAGTTTGCTAGGGTTACTACAGCAGATTGTCACAAACTTGGTGACTTGAAAAAGCCTACACTTATCCTCCCACAGTTCTAGGGGACAGAAGTCTGAAATCCAGGGGTCAGCAAGGTTCATTCTTTCTGGAGACTCTGCAGAAGAATCTATTCCATGCCTCTCTCTTGGCTTCCGGTGGCTGCTGGCAGTCCTTGGGATTTGTTGGCTTGTAGCTGCATAATTGCAGTCTCTGCATTTGTCTTCACTTGGCCTTCCCTTTGTGTCACATCTCCCTCTCCTTTATCTTATAAGGACACATCACTGGATTTATAGCCCATACTGAACCCAGGATGACCTCATCCAAAGACCCTTGAGTTAATTATATCTGCAAATATCTTATTTCCAAATAAGGCCACATTCATAAGGTAATGGGGCTTAGGGTTTGGATATATCGTTTGGGAGAACACAGTTCAATCTATAGCAAAGATCAAATATGATATATACCATAAAAATAGAGGAAAGCACAGGACATGATTGTAGCAGAGAAGAAGATGGTCCATTGCAGCTGACTGAGAGTCAGGAAAGGGCTCTAGAGGAGATGGCTCATAAGGGGAGTTTGGGGGGGACAAGCTGGAGTGTGTCCCAAGGAGGGGCTGCTTGTGTGAAAGTGAAGAGGTTTGCAAGTGTCATAAAGGAGATGACTCCATCTTTGGTATTTGAGTGCTGGCAGGATCCTAGGATCCCTTCTGTGCTCAACCCTCCTCTCCACCACTGCCTTTGATACCTGACAAGAAAGACCTCTCTGAGCTGGCTGGAATTTCAAACAGTGTAACCTCTAGCCTACCATGCATGAAGCCCCCCACCTTGGCCTCTCATCTAAACATAAAAAAGTCCCAAACTACCCCCCAACCCCACCCCTAATTGTTCTCCTTCTCATCATTGGAATTCTTTGCAATGTCTTCCCTTTCTGAGAATCTCAGCTTGCTGTGAATACTAACTAAACATTCATTCATATTCATTGGTGAGTGTTATCTGTCTCAACCTCCAAAGGCATTCCTGGGTGAGTGATCAGATCCTGCCTCTGGGTAAACTGACCAAATAGAAAAAATGGTGGGAGTGGGGAATCATAGAGAGTTTGTGTGAATGGGTGTGTGGAGTGTGAGTAAGGTGGAGGAGAAGTTAGTTCAGATTGGAGAGGTAAATAGAAGGCAAATTATGGAGAGTCTATCATAACAAAAGTCCTACAGCAAAACACAAACTGGAAAAGGTGTACCAAAGCCAAATAGCTCAAATTCACCTGTAAAACACAGATGCTGCTGCTTGGGGACCACCCTGGTTTTCAAGAAATGAAGGCTTAAGCATTAGGAAATACAGGATAGGATGGATGAACAAACAAAAGTCTGAAGCACAGAGAGCCTTCTAGAGGTGGAGCTTCCTGTCTTTAGAGCCAGAGTTTTCCAGGGTCTGAATTTCATTCTGTAAGCCTGCTTGAGGTAAGTTAACCCTTTAAGCATGTGGTGCAGATGATTAAAGTTCTTGGGCAGTGTCCTTTAAGCCCATCACTAGCTTATAAATTTTATGTGCTTGCAAAGGCATCTTTTGTTGGGCCAGAGGAATGATTTACTCTTCATGGAGTGAACTTGGCCAATAGCTACTCTTGACATAAGTGTGGAGGGACAAAACAATAAGGAGATTTTCAACTGGTCATTTCCATCCAGTTGACAAAATTATCAGAGCAGCATCGGTGTGACTTATTTTTTGACTCCCATGAAACTGCCTAGACCATAAAGTAAGCCCTAGCTGGCCAGGTGCGGTGGCTCATGCCTGTAATCCCAGCACTTTGGGAGGCCGAGGCGGGCAGATCACGAGGTCAAGAGGTCGAAACCATCCTGGCCAACATGATGAAACCCTGTCTACTAAAAATACAAAAATTAGCTGGGCGTGGTGGCGGGCACCTGTAGTCCCAGCTACTCGTGAGGCTGAGGCAGGAGAATCGCTTGAACTCGGGAGGCAGAGTTTGCAGTGATCTGAGATTGCGCCACTGCACTCCAGCCTGGGCGATAGGGCCAGACTCAATCTCCAAAATAAATAAATAAAAAGTACACCCTGGTTATGAAAAAGAGGGGGCTATCTTACACGCTGACATGGGGTTGGAAGTGCTTTTTGATTAAGGAGGTCTGAGGTTGCTTTGGTGTGAAACAGTTCATGAATTTGTGGCAATTATCCACCCCACACTGTGCTGCTTCAGCTGAGGTCACAGACAGCAATCAGGGGTGAGGATTTGTGTGGAAATTCAAACTGCACTGGAAGGCTGGTGCTCAAAGAACTCCGCCCACGCCCCTTCAGCTGCCCCCCGCTCCCGCCCACACACACACCCTGAGGAGTTTTGCGAAGGATCTTTTATCCTAAATACCCCACCACTCCAGGAACACTATATGACTGATTCAGAAGGCCACATCCCATGCATTCTTGTTGTCCTTCCAAACTCATTATTTATGTGTGGCTTTGGACGGTCTTCAGAAGATTTGCTGAAGCATTCACACCACTCCAATCCAAAACTTCACTCTGTTGCTGGACCATTCTTTATGTGACAGCTATGGCATCCCAGATCATTTTAGAATCAAATGTCAGGTACATACCCTTTCAAAGATAGAAAATGGAGGGAAAATTGCCAGCTGTCCCAATCTTCAATTACTTCTCCTTAAAGACCCTATGGTATTCCATATTAGAGGCTTGGAAAATCACCACACGGCTGTCAGCAAACTGCAGGAATTGTACTGGCAAGATTGGCTTGTGGTGGCTCTGTCTACAGATTTGTGTTTCTTGTCTGCCTGCCAACACCCACTGTCCCTGATAAATGTAGCGCTCAGAGATGGCTAACAAGAGAGGTGGATTGTAGCACACACACCAAGCCCTTGGAGAAGATCAGTGAGGGGAGGTTTAGAAATAAAGCAGAGATAGTGAGATTGAGAATTGGAGAATCTGGGTGCACATCCAGAAAGCCAGGAGCAAATCAATGCTTAAATCATTACTTGCATATCTCTGATAGGTAAGACTGATAGTAGGGACTGTGGAGATATAAAGAAACACATGATGTGACCTTTACTCTAAATAAGCCTTCAGTCTGTGTGGGTGGCTAACAGATGTCCTACGCGGGAGTGTGACAACATAATTTAATAAATGGAGGAGATAAAGGTTATGTCTATGATATATTAATAATGAACATAGGGGAAGACATATATTCCAATTTGGCATAGTTAGATGTTTTGAGTTTGAGATGATTATAGACTTCTAAATATACATGTCCATCAAACAATTGCTTAAGCGGGACTTGAGCTTAGGAAATTGGTCAAATTTGAGTTTATAGATTTAGGAACCATTAGTGCAGAAGTAATACAACTGCTCCAAGGGATAGAAGAGCAGAGGTTAAGGACTGAACTTTGTTTCAATCCAGTTGCCAGAGGAAATGGATTAACTAATAAACAGAGAAAAGAATAGGAAGAAACGTATAAAACTGAGATAGTGTAACACTGTGGGAACCAAGGGAAGATGATGCAAAAAAGTTGGTAATGTGGTCAGTAATGTGTAATGCTGCAATGAGGCTATCGAGATTGGGAAGAAATGTCCTATACAGCATTTAAGGGCCAGAAAAAAGACAGTGACTTCTGAGCAACCCATATGAGTAGCGTGGTCCTTTTCTCACTTCTTCAGGCAGTTTGCCTGTTCTGTTAACATTTCCTGATATAGAATGATTTTAACGTTTTCAACCTCCTATCACTTTCCTCTGTCTGTCAGCAACAGAGCATAATTGGGAGGAAAATCATGTAGGCTCAAATCCAAATTTGTTTTTACCTCTGCCGGTAAAAACAAATTTGGCAACCAATTGAGCAGGTCACAAGCTGAGGGCAGAACCCGATTCTCATGGCACAACATTTCCTCAAGTCTTTGAATGCAATTATTCAACCAGGTGTGAATCCATTTGAGATACTTTGTTGAATGTCTGGTTGAAATTAATAAGTGCTATGTTTGGGAGTAGTCCCTTAATTTATCAGCATAGTAAATTTTAACTCAAAGGCAAATGAAGTTAACCTGCCATGATTTGTTCTTAGTGAACAATGGTGGGTTCTTGGTGATCACTTTATTTTTTGTTTGGTTTTTTAGCTTACAGTTTTATCATCTTTTCTAGAATTTTGTCAAGGATTTTAATAATGGCATTAAAAATAAAATAAAAACATACAAATGTTTATGAACATTTAGGTTTAAGGAATTAGATGTTAGTAAATTTGGATAGCTTCTGATCACTAGCCTTCTGAGAACTCTCCCATTCATTGTTTCATCTGATAGTTAATCATAAGATTGTTAAGAGGACATATGTATATTTATTTTAGAGCTTTCAACTTTCTAACACCTAAACAGTTGAGCTCATGAGTGCCTAATTGTTCTCCCTCAATCTTGACTTGAATTCCTTTTTTATATTGTTTGTTTCATTGAGTGTAAAGATAATTCTTGCTAGAAAATAAAAAAAAAACTAAATAGAAGCTGAGTGTTGTGGCTGGGTGCAGTGGCTCACACTTATAATCCCAGCACTTTGGAAGGCCAAGGTGGGTGGATCGCTTGAGGTCAGGAGTTCGAGACCAGCCTGGACAACATGGTGAAACTCCGTCTCTAACAAAAATGTAAAAAATTAGCTGGATGTGGTGGTGCACACCTGTAATCCCAGCTACTGGGAAGGGTGAAGCAGGAGAATCGCTTGAATGCAGGAGGCAGAGGTTGCAGTGAGCCGAGATCATACCACTGCAATCCAGTATGGGTAACAGAGCAAGACTCTGTCTCAAAAGAAAACAAAAGAAAAGAAAAAAAAAGTTGAGCTTTCTTCCTTCTCTCTGTTATTCAGGACAGCAGTTCAGTTTGATAGCTGTTTAAGCACCCACTCTGTATGCATGCTATGAAAGGCTTCAGTGATATGAGGATCTTACCCAAGATTTACTTCATTCTGTTTTTAGTGATCAGCAAATAACTGGCACTAATACTATATCTTCACATTCAAACCCATTTTCTGGATGAATTTTTCTGAGATCTAAATGCACAAACTCCCACTATGTATCCAATAGGGTTCATGAGTTGCCCGTTTCCTTTTATCTTTGGTGGGATTATTTTCAACTGAGTAATCACAGTGTTAACTCTCAGTATTCCTCAAATTTAGAAGTCCTCATTCTCTTTAGATGTCTTCTAGATGTGGGCTTGCTTCTAGCTATTCTCTGAATTTCTTGAAGCCTTAGGTAACATGTCCAGCAATCCTTACTGTATCTTTAACCTTTTGGAGAAGGTTCTCTCAAAATTCCTGTTAATTCAAGACTGTTTTGAAGGCCAATTCTAAGTCAAAGGGAAATTCATCTATTTTTTTCCCTCTGTTTGCTAAATGATAAAATTGTCAATGGGGCTAATATTTGTGAGATAGTCTAATTTTAATGGAATCAGACTTCTGGTAAACGTATGTAGAGTTAACGTCTCCCATCCTATTATCTCTGTATGTTTAAAATATACTCTGTATTAGGAAATAATTTTAAATAAATTATATTAGAAAAATATCATCCTTAAACACCATCTGGCTAGGTATCCTATGATATAATTCCACCAAAACAGAACTTTTGATTCTCTTTCCCTTTATTACAATTGATAGGCTTTTTACTTTACTTCCCCTCTCCAATCTATAGGTTTTTATACTAGTATATGACTCCATTATTTACAGGTCTAAATTCTTCTGCTTTTCCTATCCTTGATAGGCAATATCCCACCTCGTTTCTTCAGATGGGATTAAGAAAAGATTTACAAGTAGGCAGGACTAGCCACAAGCCAATGTCAAGCAAGAAAGGCTTGAAATAGGTAGATTGGAAGTTTCTATGAGGGCTCATCAGGGCTGGCAGTAAATAAGGGAAACTTGGGCAAGGGATTTGCCTCATGAGAAACTTCTTTAGCAGTGCTGAGATTGACCCTGCTTAAGCACCCAACTTCTGATGTTTTGTAAGATTTGTGTCTTATAGAGCCAGCCCCCTAAGGGAATACATTATTTTCATTCATCCACAAACCTCCAAAGCCAGTATTCAAAGAAGGGTCACATTTTCTGCTGGGAAATTCATTCCCTTTCAATCCCCTATGATTTTCACTTTTACCCCCATTATACCTCCAAATACACCTGACCTGCTGGATTTTAAATATTCATTTTTCACATCTCTCTTCCCTAACAGATTGCAGCCTCGTGGAGGGCAGAGGCTGTGTCTGCCTCATCTGTGCATTTCCACCACCCAATCCATAGTAGATGTTTCTTGAATAAATGATCTTATTTCCTTTATGAGCAGTTATGGTGGATCCCAGGTAAGGGTGTCTGTTTGCATGTACCAAGAGTAACCCTAATCTTTCAGACCAACAGAATTCCCATCTTTTGTGACTTAGCCAGGGCAAGAATTCTGGTCAGAAGTATTTGCCATTTAAATGTGTTTCTCTGGATAGGATTAATATTCCTCTTTTGGCTTTTTTATAATGGTTCATTTATTGTATATTCTAGTCATAGGCTTCACCATGCAAATAGAGAAATATCTAGAAGGTTGCATATATCTTTGAATCTTGACATGCCAACTGTTTGTCCCCTCTATTCTGTAGGTTTGGTATATAAATGACATTTACCATTGCCTACGAACTACTAGGAACTTCTGCCCACCCTGTGCTTCATCTTGCTATGTCAGATATAGCATCTTCCATATAATTCTGTTTTGCAGTATATTTGGCCTTTTTACCTCTCTCTGACAAAATCACTGTTTCCACTCTTGTTGATCGGGCAGAATTGTCTGTCAAATACATTCTTCCCAGTCTTTATGACATGTAGCCAGATTCTACAGATTCTAGCCAGGACATTAGTTCTGGTGTCATAGGCCACAGTCTAGGAAATTAACATCTTCTCTTCAACACTGTCTCTAGCTGTTCACTCCCTTAGCCTCCTTTCTTTTCCAAAGACATGGCCTTCAGCTGGAATAGCTGAAAACATCACCTGTGTCCTCAGTGCCCCTTTACAATTCTCCATACAGAACACTGGGGTCTCTGGGCACCCAACCCACCATTCGTTTCCATGGGGGGCAGTGAATGGTGAGATTCAGGGGTCTTATCTGGTATATTGCCACATACCCTCTCTACTGTGGTCTTGTGACTGACTGTCCATGCATAGGTGCCTCTGGATGGCACAGGTCAAACTCTTCCTGATAGATAATTTCCTACAGGAATAATAATGGGGTTCTTTTATGTGATGGCCCCTAAAAATCTCTTTTATTGTTCTTAGAGCATGAAATGATACCTTTTTATCAAAATATCTCATAGCATGCTCCACTACAATCTCTGTGGAATTTCCTCCTTTCTTTTCATTCACATAACTTTTGACGTCTATTTCCATTCATAATTTCGGCATCTTTTTCTACTTGGTTGCTTACTTCCTGGATTAGTTTTTCACTTCCTATTATGTTCATTCTCTAATAAACTAGAAACTTTTCTTTCATTTTAATGGCCACTGAAGCTTGAACATAGAGTAAATAGAACTCTTAATCAGAGGAAGACAAACACAAAATGGATTCCAAAGGTCAGAAAGCTCTAATCTGTACATCACTTCTAAGCCTGAAGAACAAGAAAGCATCTTGGAGCTGCAGGGAACGATTGTTTTCAAGCCCCACTGACTGGAACAAAGCAATGACCTTCTCAAGTGCTCTGTATATTTGAGAATCTTCATGTGGCTTCTCAGCAGCTGATACTGAGACATTAGAAAGCCCATAATCAGCACCATGATGTTGTTAAAAGAACACCAGGTAAGGAATCTGGAGAACTGGGTTCTAATACAAATTCCTCCATTGTGTGGTTTGGGGCTATTTATTTGAATTCCGAATCTCATTTCCTGATCTATCGACTTGGGGCAGGAAATAGTCCGTATTGTTTTTCACTGGGTAGTTGTGAGGTTAACACACACACACACACACACACACACACACACAATTTACAAAGTGAATAGTGCTGCACAAATGCTACATTTAAAGTAACTATCATTGCAGCTTTAAGGCAGCTTGCCAACCTATGGCCCTCATAAAAAGGATAGGCTAGAATGAATAATCCTAGATTCTTTGATTTTTTTGTTTGTTTATAGCAGAGGGGCTATATGAGATTGAGCAGCCCACTCATCCTGTTTGAGAATTCTGCTATCTGTGAACTGGGGATGATAATAATATCTGGCCTTCTAAGTTCTGCTTTCTGGCCTGAGGCTCAACCTTTTCACCTCATGAATGACACCAGGAAGATTCAGCCTTCAGGAAAAAGAGTGCCCCTACTCAACTCTGAAATCACAACTTTACCTGAAGAGTCCGTCAGGAGAACACAACAGAAGAAAAAAACAATAAAACCAACATCTATACAAACATGCCTTGTATAATAGTTGATTGAGACGGAGGTAGAAAGAATTGACATTTCTTTGCACTAGGATATTTTATACTAGGGTACAAAATAGCTTGAAGTAGAACCTATCTTTTCAACTTACAGCTTTGGATAGCCATGCCATCCTTAATTGGTTATTTGATTTTCTATCTACAATTCTTTATTATACTGTGAAATAATAAGAAATACACATATTGTCCCCAGTTTCTGGCACAGAGCTGCTAAAACCCTTGCAATTTCCTGAACAATAGGAATGCTAGGAGGATCTTTAGTTCTAACATTTGGTCTTCGAGCCCGGTTCTTGACACAGAGCTCCTAAATCTCTAGGAATTTCCTGGGTGATAGAAGCATCTTTTGTTCTTTTGAGGTTACTCTTGGTGGGCTCCTGGATAGGGGCCGGTCACCAGAAAGATCAAGCCATGATTATAAGCTTGGAGCTTTTAGTCCCAGCCCCCATTCTCTGGAGAGGGGAGAGTGGCTGGAAATGGAGTGAATAATAAATCATGCCTACGTGATGATGCCTCCATAAATATCCCTAAACTGTGGGGTTTGGAGAGTTTCTGGTTTGGCAAATGCATCCATGTGCCAGTAGCATGGCACACCCCAATTCCAGAGGGTTAGAAGCTCCTGCACTTTGGGACCCTTTTCAACTTCACCCTACACATCCCTCCCACCTGTCTGTTCATCTATATTCTTTCTTATATCCTTTATTAATAAACTGGTAAATGTAACTTTCCCTGAGTTCTGTGAGCCATTCTTAAATGCAAGAAGGAAGTAGTGGGAACCACGATTTATAGCCCACATACCTATATAGTACACTTGTATAGTATAGGTAACATCCTACTACTTGCGATTGGCATCAAAAGCTGGGGTAAGTCTTACAGAACTCAGGCCTTAACCTATGAGATCTGATGCTATCTGCAGGTATGTAATGTCAGAATTGAATTGAATTGTAAGACATCCAGCTGGTGTGTGCTGGAGAACTGCTTGTTGTATGATAAAATATTCCTACACATCTGGTGTCAGAAGTATTATGTTGAGTGGTCTGTGAGAGTAGGAAAAAAAACACTTTGGATTTATTTTTCTTATCTCTAATAGTACAGTTCAGCCAGAACTACAGATTCAATGATTGTCTACACTGACAAAGCTTGAGAATCAAAGAGAGAATGACATTAGTGGGTACAGACTCAGACACATGACATGGAAATGTAGAGTGATGGAATGTAGCCCAGAAAGCCCAAAAATCTGTGAGCACACAGGAGGAGATATAGATATGTATACACACACACCACACACACACACACACACACACACACACACACACACACACACACAGGTATACACCTCCCAAATGGTATCAAAGCTGAGAACAAACAGGAGCTGCTATTCTATTTTTAAGGCTGTCATTTTTCAGCAGATCAGAACAGAGGAAAACACAGTAGGAGAAGAAAGTGAACTGAGGGTTCTATTGCTTTTGTTTGAAGTCATACATGCTGAAGTTGATTTTAATTTAAATGTGGGGTTAGTTTACTTTGGGGGTCATAGTGCACATGTAAGCAAGGACCCTCAGCAATTATCTTGCACCATGTAAAAATCAATGAACCTGTGCACTTGAGGAAAGGATATTTGTTACTTTTTCACCAGAAATAAATTAACCAGCCAACTCAAGGATACATCCACTTAATGACAGTGACAAAAAAGAGTCGATATCTTCTTTACTGACTTCCCCCAGCAAATGTAATGGAGAGTTGACTTTCCTGGGTTGGTACCTATAAAGGTAAGCCTGAATGGTTATTTTTTAAATAATCTCTCATGTGTAAACAGAATGTACTTCCCTATTTTGTGTTTGACACTTGCACCAATGTAGTGATTTTAAAGTAAACAATTTTGAACTAGAATCCTCATGACTTGCTATGGTCTGAATGTTTGTTTCCCCGCAAAATTCATGTCTTAAAACTTAATCACCAAGGTGATGGTATTAGGAGGTGGAGTCTGTGGGACATGATTAGGTCAGGAGAGCTCCCCACTCATGCATAGGATTAGTGTCCTTATGAAAAAGACCCCAGAGAACTAGCTAGAGGGTACCCTTCCACCATGTGAGGACATGGCAAGAAGTCGGCACTCTGCAACCCAGAAGAGCACCCTCATCAGACGCTGAATCTACAGGCATCTTAATCTTGGACTTCTTAGTCTCCAGAACTGTGGAAAATAAATTTCTGTTACTTATAAGCAACCCATTTTGGTGTATTTTGTTATGGCAGCCTGGACAGACTAAGGCATGACTTTTCCCAATGACCTACTGTGTCTGTGATTTATTGATGTATTCCAATTTGAGGAAAACCCATTAGAGACAGTCCTTGCTTCATAAAATTGAAGAATTGTGAATAAAGAAAATTTTGGTAGATTGAATCTCTTATGAAAGATACTAGTTAACTCATTACAGTGGAGCCTTTACAGTTGCAAGAGGTGCCCTGAGAGCAGGTGGCCACATATGGCTATGCAGAGGAGCATTGCCCCATGCCAGGTCACACCTCTCAAACAGACCTGAGATCTCCAGAAAACGCCAAAGTTGCTTTAATGCCATGTTTCTTCATTTATCAAATGGGGAGAGTAAATGCATCCTCACTGAGCTGAGAGGATTAAAAAATACTTTTATATTAACTGAGACCAACAAAACTGGACTGAGATGCGGGTTTTTGTTTTGCACGATGTGATCAGCCTCTGCACATCATCTTTGTAGCTCAGAAGATTCAAATTAAAAAGAAATCATGAACTACCTATCATGAGTCACTTGCAAATAGCTACAACTGTGAACAGTAAATGAAGCCATGAATTCTTACATTGAAAGGAATTCATGATTACAAGTTTTAATTTGAGGGTCAATATGATTAGATTCTTAAGTTAGAGTACACCTTTGTAGATTTCAGAATAATTCTATTCCTCAGAGGAGTCTTCATATGATCAAAGATTCACCATAATATTCTCATCTTAAATTGTTTTTAGAGACAGGGTTTTGCTATGTTGTCTGAGCTGGTCTCAAACTCCTGGGCTCAAGCAATCCTGTCTCAGCCTCCCAAAATGCTGGGGTTACAGGAATGAGCCACCACCCCAACCATAGAATTTTCTTAATAGTGAGATTCCCACATAATTTTAAATCTCTTTAAATAACCTGACTTTGTAGAACCACACTGCAGTGAATTCTTGCTACATCCGTGCCCAGAAGGATATACTATTGATCACATCATGAGATAGTTCTGGATTCTTGGGTAATTAATGTCCTTGGAACAGGTTCAAGATTGGAGTCCACTAGAAAAGGTCAAACTCTAAATGAGTGCATTTTGTAAAAAGAGATACATAATTAGAGTCAGGGATTATTTATTTATTTATTTTTTGCCAACTGAAACAACTATGGTGGCTTCAGAGATTTCTGATTCAGTGGCCTTAAGTGTTTCATGCAAACTTTCATTTAGACAGTCATCAGATCTCCAGGGCATCCTATATGTAGTAATGGGTTATTTCAAAAGCTGCTACTAAAAACCTCCTGAATATTCTACACGTACATATATTGAGGCTATACAGATATAGTTTGTTTCAAGACATAAGAAACAAAATAATAAATAGCATTATGGATGGTGTATTGAGAATCACTGTCTTATGTTCTAGCTACATAGTGAGTCAAAATATTCAATTGCAAAGTGACAGCTTCCATTTGCCCTTTATCTGCCTGGAATTTTCTGACAGTTTCCCCTACAGACTTTTTGAGATCTTTGGTATTATATAGGCTTAGTCTTTACAGCACAAAGCTGGGTTCCTTTCAGTTACTCCTCTCTTTGTCTCAGATGCCCCATTCAGTTTAAGATATATGCCTTTTTTGCTTTTGTGAAAATGTAATCTTTTAAGTGACTCACAGAATAAGAAAAAACAAATTGAGTTAGAAGCCTGACAAACCCCCAGATCAGCCAGCCTCACTCAATTCAGTCCAAGGAGGTTTGACAAGTTGCTATACAGAAAAGCAGTCTTTTGGAGGCAAAATTGCTTGCCAGTGTGCATATCAACTCTGACAGAGGGCAAAACACCAGCTGCCTGAATACGCTCTCAGGCTGCATCTCCAAGAGCAAAAAGGGCTCTTCAGTTTTAGCAAAGTGAACCGTCCTCCCCCCAGCTAATCAAAACGCCCCTTGGTTGGCAGATCGAAATATCCTTCAATCCAGTAAGCCTGCATGCATGACTTTTCACAGCTAACCTCTGCCCAGGAAGAAGTCAATAAAGAAACAAAATGCAAATAAATTAGCATTCATCACTGCTGATCTAGTATAAATATTTATAAGGGAAAGATGCAGCGATTTTGAGTGATACCATGATCCGGACCTCACATAAACAGTTAAAAACAGCCATACTTGAGATATTGCACTTTGCATTTTTTTTTCCATTTCACATCACCATAATCACCCAATAAATATTTAAATGGACCCATTTGCTGTAACTATAAAAGAACCGTGTAAACTTGTTGTCATCTAGACACATTAGCCGTGGTGGAGTCAATGAATTTCAACAGTCACTTAATATCGCAGCCACTAGCTACCTTAAAACTGCCAGCGAGGGCCTGCCAGGAAGCTACTGTAACAGCCCAGATCACTGCCTCCTGAGCAAGACACGAGCTTCATTATGAATGCGAGCATTGCTGCTCTAATTAGGCCTGGGAGAGGTTTAACAACCATCCTACAGTCTTGCTGCTGACAAATATAAAAATAAAGCCTTGTTCGAATTAGCAATGTGAAGTGAGAAGGTCTAGAAGCAACAACTGTCTGAGCGGCCCTGGGACGGCTCTAATCTATAGTGAGGTTATTTTGGTTCATAAACTGCTAGTATGTTACCTGCAGGAGGTCTCCCCTGTAAAATGAATTATAGTAAGCTATATGTGATAATTAACCATGCATTAGCAAATATCTTGAAACAGGGAGGCTCTGTTTTCTCTGTATTTTGACTAATAAAAGCATGAATTTGTTCAACAAATGATCATTTAGGTTGTGGAATTCTAACCATATTGGAAGGACACAGTGAGCAATACAACATTGTGCTGGTCTAAGGGTTTCCTTACCCAAACAGGCTGCTTAATAGGCTGGCTCCATACTATGATGCTATTCACAGACCTAAAAACCACAGCATTGAGAAGACAAATACAATATACATTTAAAATAATATGAACCTTGTGTTCTTATTTACTTTAAAATCAGCCTATATGTGACAATTAAAAAAATACATGGGTAAAGTTCTATTTCAGAAAGCAACCTTATGTTTCATTTAAAATATTTAAAAAGAATTCCCATGACTTTTCAACAATTAAAAAAATATATATATCATTGTACTTTTTTTTTTTCCCAGAGTGGGTTTCTAAGAACTTTCTTTAGATGGTTTCAAACATGCTCTGGAAATAAAAACTAGATCACAACATTGAATAAGATAACACGGTCTTCTGAATTACTTAATGCATCATCCAAAAGAGTACCAGTGAGTATATCGTATAGGTATCAATGACTTTGAAAGAAGTGTTTTGGGTGCTGCATTGGGACTGAAGAGTGGGCTGGGCTGAATAAAAAGAATCAAGGGAGGTTGATAAGAAGAAGCGTTATCTCCAATTGTCAGGGCATTCATGGGGAACAGGAGTTCAGGTGTTTTTATCATTATAGGAAGCTACATGATGCTAATTTTGTGACCAGAGCCTGCCAGCAATAGAAGGTACCAATGATGCCTTAAAATTAATAGATTTTCCCTTGTCCTGCAAGACACCGATTGCTTCTTTATAAAAAGGAATATCTTCTCCTTTTTTCCTCCTGATCTTCTAACCTCACAGCTAAAATGCATATTTATATGGAGTGTATATAAACACATGCACAGATCTAAAAATAAATACTTACACAGATCTAAAAATAATTCAGACAGACCACGAAGGCAGCTTCAGTGTTTATTCCAAATCTGTGACCAATAGTTCTGCTTTAAATAGTCTATCCAAATCCATCAATAGTTGAGGTTATCCCTAAGCAGTTCCAAGAGTTTATATGTTTATACCTAAACTGTTTCCATGGGATATTAATAGATGTTA
This sequence comes from Rhinopithecus bieti, assembly GCF_001698545.2. Taxonomy (NCBI): domain Eukaryota; kingdom Metazoa; phylum Chordata; class Mammalia; order Primates; family Cercopithecidae; genus Rhinopithecus; species Rhinopithecus bieti. The sequence continues at coordinate 1,382,602 of NW_016805645.1, forward strand.
GCTAAAAGGATTCTGTGGTCAGATATATATGAGAATCCCTGGATTAAGTAAAGTGACATAGGTTTCTTTACTGTAGGACTTCTCAGAGCCTTTACTACTGCCTTGGGAAATACTGCCCCAGTGCAAACATTAGATACACATAGCCAGTTCTCATTAGAAAGAGCATCTAGTTTTATGAAAAGTTTCACCAGTGATGCAGAGATGGAAAGAGATGTTGTTTCTGAAGATCTTGGAAGCCTTGCGGGGCTAAAAACCAGGACATTGTTACAGACCAGAACACCCTATACTCCTATACTCAATGAGAGAACATTCAATCCTAAGTGAGACTGAAGTCTTTCTTAGTTTGGCTAAGGGGCAACACTCTTGATAATCAAAACATCCTTCAGTTGCAAGTCATTCACCCACTTCAGGATCGTAAGGAAAATCACAAAGCAAACACATTTTGTCATCTCAGCAAAGAATCCCTTCTGTCCATTGCATGTCAAGTCAAAGTATTTCTACTCCTAATCACTGAGCACCTCCCAGGAAAAAGAAAAAAAGTGGCTATTGGCTTCTGGGAAGGAGGTAAAAACACACCCCCTAGCTCTACACAGTCTTTCTAGCTCTTTCTGAGCAAGAACGCTCTTTTTTTTAACCTGTTAATGTATTGGGTGGTTACAGTGCAGACTATAAACTCCTATGAAAGCAGAAATCTTCAAGTTGAGTGAAGATCCTGGGAAGGAAATGGGAAGAGGACTGGTGCTGAAATACAATGAATTCTGTGAAGTTTGAGGACTTGGTTTTGGTGTGTTTCATAGCAATGGTTTTGCCATTACATAGCAGGTGCAGAAGCCTGGAGAGACTCATTGAAAGGAAAACAAGCAAGCATCTTCCAGACACCAACAAACATCTTTGGAGGCTGATGGCACAGGGAATACCTCCACTACCTAGCCCCTCAGTTCTTCCTTTCTCCACAAACAAGCTTTGCTGAAAAAGTGAAGAATTTTAGTTAAGGTCTTTGAGTTGAAATGGAATTGTAATCTACAAGGGATTAGAGCTTTCTGGCACTGGTTTCAGGCTTTGGTAAAGTGATTGTGGGGGTCTGAGACTAAGTGAGAAAATAATGCATTATGAACAGAAGATCCTAAACTGTTTTTTATCTGATAGAAAAAGCTCAGGCTGTCCGGGTGCGGTGGCTCACACCTGTAATTCCAATTCCAGCACTTTGGGAGGCCGAGGTGAGCGGATCACCTGAAGTCAGGAGTTCAAGACCAGCCTGGCCAACACGGCAAAACCATGTCTCTACTAAAAACACAAAAATTAGCTGGGCATGGTGGCACATGCCTGTAACCTCAGCTACTCAGGAGGCTGAGACAGGAGAATAGCTTGAACCTGGGAGGTGGAGGTTGCAGTGAGCGGAGACTGTGCCACTGCACTCCAGTCTGGGCAATAGAGCAAGACTCCATCTCAAAAAGTAAAAAAAAAAAAATTAAAAAAAGAAAGAGCTCAGGCTTGGAATCAATCAGACAGACCTAGGTTCAAATCCCGCCTCTCCTACATACAAGGACAATATATTTAGTCATCCTGAGCCTCAATTTCCTCATCTACAAAATCATGATAACAAGATAATTTATGCAAAGTGCCCAGTGCACAGCAGGAATTCAGTCATTACGTGTTATCCCTCAGTCCTGTCTAACGGTATTCAATATAAAGACTCATTCCATTATTACACTCTTGTGTTATGAGCCAATCTGGACCTAGCTTCAGTGCCCCTTTTAAGAGGCAGAAAGAGTTGAGTACATAATAGCTACTCTTTTTGAGCGTTTATGATAGATGTGCCAAGGCATTGTGCAAAGCAATTTTTTGTGCATTTATCCCATTTAATTTTAACCATTTCCCCATGATTTAGAGCTTCTATTTCTAGTTGATGAAAAGTCAGAAAAAAAATTTAAATCTCTAGTAATGAGGCTGGTTTCTTTCACCCCATTCTGCTTTCATCAGGATCAGTCTTAAAGCCTGGTGCTGTTTCTGCACTATTTTACTTATCAAAATGGTATTATTGATTGGGCTTGGGAGCAAGTGCTAAGAGTGCCCCCTTTTGGTCCTGGAGAGCCTTACAACTCATCCGGGAGAATTAGGTGTGAAGCCTCCTCTTTGCGAGCGCATTCAGGGTTATTTGTGTCTCCTACTGTTGTGTCCCCTGGTCGGTCTGTATGTGGCTTTTACATTCCTTAATAAAGTAATAGACATGAAAGAATTCTGTGGCCGACGCCAGCAGCCACAGAGAACACCAAGTCTAAAGTCAGCAAAAGGTAAACATATGGAGCCATCCAAGGAATGTAGCAATAAAAATTGGAACATATGACGAAGCCTCCCCTCCCCCCTCTATTTTTCTGGAATAATTGTGTCAAGGAGGGGGAGAAAAGCATCTCCTTGCAGACAGCATGCCTTCATTGTGATCCGCTGTCGTCTGGCAGGGGGAGCCAGTCAAGCAATCTTTCAAGAAATAGTTAGCCCCCCCTTTTTTTTCCTGAGTGTTCAATGACCAAAAATCTCTCAAATCAAATCCAAAGACAATTATTTATTTTCCAGACTTAATTTAATAGCAAAAACACCCCTGGAGGACTGAATGTGGTATTTGACTTTTATTTGGGCCACTCTGGGCATCACCAGCAGTTTTATTCTCCAAAGTGTGACTTTGCAGTGAGCTCCTTGGCCCACAGAACAGTCCAGGGGCACTGGCTGGGATCCTCGTTCCCCACACAACAGCAGCCCCGGGCAAGGCCAGAGACAGCACATAAATAATGCTTCTCAGTGCAAATTTGACTTGGTATTTCTTCTCTGTAGCTCATAGTCTTCATTCTCATGAGGGGAAAACATGACCCCAGACTGTGCCCAGACCACCTTCCCAGCCTTGCCTGGCACCATGGTGGCCCCTGCCGGCCTGTCTGCCCCTGCTGTGTGGGGTGCATTGCTGCTTCCCTCACTTGTCTTGCCTTTGCTCATGGCTTTACCTGCACCTGGAGCATTTCCATCTCTACCTAGAGCATTGGTATTCAAAGTGCATGCTGTGGAGTTCCAGTGATGGATTCAAATCATAACTTTATTACCCACATGCCTGGAGAAAGTAAACTGGCCTCTCTGTGCCTTTCCTTGTGTTTCCTCATCTGTAAAATGGAAACGATCACAGAAACAACTTACTTTACAGGGCTATGATGAGGATAAAATGAGCACATGGTCTAGCCAGTGTCTGGAACATGGTAAGCACACAATACCTTTTAGTTATTATTATAATTATTAGTAATCCCACTATGGAAGTCCTACTCACCCTTTGAGAGAGACCAACCACATTTCTTTTATGACACCTTCAGGGAGTCTCCTCTTTTCCCAGCTTCCTTTTTATTCAATTGTTCTTCCACCTCTGCGGTTTTTGTTCCTTCATTGTACCAAGTATTAGCCTGACTTGGAATAATTTCATTCATTTAACAGCCACTTACTAAGCACATACAATGTGCAAAGCATATTGCTGGAGATAGGAGGACCAACCAGATTTGGAGCTCCCTTTGAGGAACCAAAGATACAAAGGGAAGCCACGGCTCACGCTGCCCATAGTGAAAGGTCAAAAGTGTTAAGTACTATGAGACACATGAAAGGAAGATGCTGTTGGATAGGGGGGTATAGAGAAAAGAGAGGTCAATGTAAGTTGAGGTGATTAGGAAAGGCTTTATGGAAAAATGGTGTTTGCGGTAGATTCCTCAGGTTTTATGCATTTAACGATGGGAAGAGTGGGGAAAACAACAAAGCAGAGAGACAAGTGACTGGTTATTTGCTTTCATTACGCAACTCAAATATGAGCCCCAGGAAGCTAGAGACCATCTCAGAAATAGTGTCACCTTGCCATTAGGCACGTCAGGAGGTCACACGGAGACCAGGAAAGAGAACCAAGGACAGCATGGGTTAAAAATATGGAGAGAAAAGGACTGGCCCCTTGAGGGTGTGACTGGCAATGGCAAACAAATAATCCCAAAGGCAGGCTTGTTACTCTAGAACATTCCAAGTGGTATTCTAATTCATTAGTTCCATCCAAGGGGCAGAGTGAGGGCCTGTAGTTGTGTCTAGTGGCTAGTCCAACAAAAGTAATGGGAGTTGTTCTGAGCGTCTGACTGGGACAATAGAAAGTGGGCCCAACCCTAGGTTAGGAGCTGACTGGGGTCCTGAACAAGAAGGTTAGAGTGGGTAAAGCCAGACTCCTGTCCCAGCATACACCAAACCCAGGCACCCAAGAAAACAGTGGGCTGAGTAAACCAGCAGGGATGCTGGGGTCTGTCCTGTGTCCCAGTGCCAAGGACCACGTTTGTATGCCACTACACTGAGTCTCAAAGAAGCTGCAGCTTGAATGTGCATGTGTGCTACAGTGGTGTGTAACAGGAGCAGCATGGATTCTGTGGCCATCACACATGGACTGAACCCACTAGCTCCATGACTGAGCAAATCATTCAGTACTCTATGCCTCAGCACTTTTATCTGTCAAATATGGAAATTCACACACATTATATTAGGATCAAAAGAGAAAATTATGTAGACTTTAGAGTGTGGTTCACAGACCAGCAAAATGTCTGTGAATTTGTTAGAAATATGGTCTCAGCCCCCGTCCCAGACTTACTGAATCAGAATCTGAATTTTAACTCGACACCCCAGGTGATTTACATGTACCTTAGAGTTTGTTAAACAAAGGACTAACTAGATTAAAAGTTGGTATACTTGCTTTGTTTTCTGCACACCATGGACCCCTCATCTACTGGTCAGCAGGTGTGACTAATTGCCAGCCCAAATTCAGAAGAGATTCCTTCTGGGGGTTCTTACTGAACCCCTAGAGTGGGACTAAGACTACTGGGGTATGCCTCTCATAATTCATGTAGACTTGCAGTGAGTTGCACAGTCTCTCTCTCTGTCTTTGTCTCTTTCTCTGTCACACACACACACAGACATACACACAATCACTCATGCACATAGGCACACACCCATAATGTACACAAGGCCTTCAGAAAAAAACAAACTTGAGTTTGTTAATCCATGAGCAGCAAGGTCTCTCTTTACACCTAATTACTCCTAACTTCTTGACTCATATTTTAGATTTTCAACCTAGCACACCTACTGATTGCACACTTAAATGTGCTTTTCACTTACAATACTGATTTTAAGTGCAGTTGTCTTGATTCTCACCGGATAAGGCCCATGTGGCTCCCTGCTATAGTGAAAATCTTCTGTGTGCTTTTGGGAGGCCTGAAAAAGGCTGAACTCTAAACCTGCCAAACACAGGTCACACAGGCCACAGAGTTTCTGCTCTGGCCCACCAGATGGTTCTGGCATATTCCTACTCCTGACCTCCCTATCATCCTCAAGCCTATCTATTAAACTCCCATTTTGTGAGGTTTCAGCCCCATTCTCACTGAGATGCTCAAAGCAGGAGCTGTTCCTCATTCTCAAAGTTCGCGAATGGAAGATGCAGCCACTCTGGTTGACATGATATTGGCAGAAACAGTCAAGAGCATGGGCTACAGAATGCAGCTGATGGACTTAGCACTAGCTAAAATGTGTCTGACCATATATTTAGCCACTTATTGTGTGACCTTGAGCACATTACCTAACCGGTCCATGCCTCAGTTTCCCTATGTATAAAGTAGGGGAAATAATGGTACAGGTTTCAATGAACTCTTCCAAGGAAAATGCTTAGTATAGTTCCTGGCACATAATAAGTACTCAATAAATGTTTGCTATTAATATTAGGCTCACCTTATACAAAGAGGTTACTCTCTGCCCTCCTTTTCCATTTAATAAGCAAACAGACAACTCAGACTTGGAACAGAGTTCTGGTGAGCTCCACCCAAATGGAAGCCAAGTGGTGCCTCATAATCCCTGAAAAAACAACAGGTAACCTCCAAACTACACACCCACAAGAGCCAAGACCAATGCTTTAGTGCCCATTAGTCCCCGTCTGGCTTTCTATAGGAAATATGACCACTTTTTTTCAGTGACTAGAATTTGTGGGTTAATTAGACTATTTGATTTTCTTTCGCTTTCTTTCTGATGGCCAGAGGGCCTCATTAGCACCTCCATTAGCATTTGGTCAGGGACAGAAGAAGCAGTGGTGAGTTCCAATAGTCTGAAGCAGAAGAAGGGAGCACGGGATGAATGAAGTTTTCTCTGTGGGATACTGAGCTTGAGATGTGGACAGGGATGAACAATCTATCCATTCATATGTCACATGCTTATTAAAACCCTGTGTATATATACTATGCTTCTAATCATTGTAGGCAGTAGAAGAAGCAAACTGCGGTTGAGAGCAAGACAAATATACATAGAAAAGCAAATCCATGATATGGAAGTTAAACAGCGACAACAAAGCAGATCTCAGGCACGTGTCCTTCCTTTTAGGTTCCTCATCTATAAAATGAAGAAAGTACGTTATTATAAATTTATAAAACTGTAATTTCAAGGTTTGAAGGAGCCGTAAAGGTCTTCTAGGCCAATATTATGTACTATTAACTCCAATGGTTAAAACTTAGATAATATTTTATTGAGAATCTATCTCCCTATAACTTCCTCCTGTTGGTAGTATATCTGAAAGCTGTCCAAGTCTTGGAAAGCCACTACTCAGACTGTCCAATTCTAGGGGTAGATTCTTCCTATGCCAAGTTTCAGAATGTCAACCTGTTAACTGGCCAGATCTGATCTTCAGCTAGCAGGTACTAGTGAATATGTGCTAGTTGTTAAAGCACCTCTGTAGTAGTGTTAGATAACCACTGCCCAAACTATCTCCCCGTCACCAACCCCTGCTACCCTAAAACCCCAGCACCTTCCTGAGGAATGTCTAACTTTGCCACGATCCAGAAACCAAAGGCTTCACGTCTAGTACAGCAAGGAGGCCCTCTAGGGCTCTACGTTGAACCTACAGCCAATTTCCTTTCTAATGGATTCTTGTTTCTGCTGTACTGATTGCTAAAATATTTTCATATAACCCATGTTAATGACCCCTTTATTCTCTGGGTCACATGGACTAACTCTAAATATTTTTCTATAACTATGTGGAGACAACTGTCCAACCTACCAACCCTGAATATTCCCATTTTCAGATCTCTCCCCCACCCTTTTTTCCCATAGCACTCTCCCTCTGAATGTATTTCATTTGGTCACTGTCCCTCTTTGATGTGACATTCCTGGTGAAGGCTGAATCACACATAAGAGACCAAAGGGGGGGGGCGGAGCAAGATGGCCGAATAGGAACAGCTCCAGTCTCCAACTCCCAGCGCAAGCGACACAGAAGACCGGTGATTTCTGCATTTTCAACTGAGGTACTGGGGTCATCTCACTGGGGAGTGCCGGACAATCGGTGCTGGTCAGCTGCTGCAGCCTGACCAGCGAGAGCTGAAGCAGGGC
>NW_016805645.1:1393921-1399276 GCF_001698545.2 Rhinopithecus bieti
TAGCAAACTATCACAAGAACAGAAAACCAAACACCGCATGCTCTCACTCATAGGTGGGAACTGAACAATGAGATCACTTGGACTCGGGAAGGGGAACATCACACATCGGGGCCTATCATGGGGAGGGGGTAGGGGGGAGGGAATGCATTGGGAGTTATAGCTGATATAAATGACGAATTGATGGGTGCTAACGAGTTGATGGGTGCAGCACACCAACATGGCACAAGTATACATATGTAACAAACCTGCACGTTATGCACATGTACCCTAGAACTTAAAGTATAAAAAAAAAAAAAAAAAGAGACCAAAGGTCCCCATATAATGAATACTTTACCTCTAGCAAAACAGCCAAAGATGATATCATCTTTAAGAATCTACCAGATGTAAAATTCTAAGAAATGAAAGACAGGCAAAAACAAGGCATTACATGACTAACATCCAGGACATGATTAAGCTAGCTGAGTGCTCTTAGCTCATACAATGGGAATCATTAACACTAAGGTGCTGATTCTCTGAAATATGTTCAACTTAAGAGAGTCTTGAGGAAGATGATTGTATGTGAGTGAAACTATACGAGCAAAGGAGAGAAAGCAAGAACAACTCCAGGGCGACACTGGGAAAAAAACAAGTAGAATACACTGCTTGGAATAAGATTTTTTAAAAAAGAAGCAGGAAAACATTAAAAAGATGAAAGGGTAGGATGGGGACATCTGGACATTATTTTTCAAATATATGGAGTCACAGGGTTTTTTATCTGGGTAGTGATATGATCAAAGTGCAGTTCTGAGAAGATTAATCACTGAGTGTTGTAAGTGAGGAACTAGGAAGACTAGGATATAGGTTAAAATGTCAGGGAAATGGGAAAAATTGATAAATTCAAAATCATTAAGGAGTTTGAGTAATGATGACTAAATGGATGATAGTAGAGTTGGTGGTATGGGGCAAGGGTTATAGGAATCAAAACGATATTAGAGTTTTGACTAATTCTAATATTACTGGACTAGTAATAGTTCTAGTCTGTACTGGAAGAACAAATAGCATACTGCCAGGAAAAGAACACTAAAGAAATGGAGCTGATAATGGCAAGTTAACACTTAGACCCCCTGAATTCAAGGTGATGGTGCAACCATCACTGGAGGTGTCAAGAAGACAGTTGAAGTTGTGAAACAATTAGTGCATTCTAGGAAGTTCTCTATCAAGGTACATTACTCATCATATCAATTGGCATTGCGATTTTTCTCTTGTTTTCATGCTTGTCCAAGGTTTGTCCAGATGAGGCTGCAGTAATCTGGTGGGCATTTTTCCTGGGTAGGAGATTCATAAAAGTTGAATTCCACTAGGCATGGCATATTCCAAGATTGCGAAAGACCATTAGAACCACTATAATGCACATGTACCCTAGAACTTAAAGTATTAAAAAAAAAAAAAAAGAAAGAAATCCTAAGGGTTGGATTAAACTGAGAATATCATATCACAAGATTGCCAAAGACTATAAGAATCATTCTAAAAGGAATCAGGTTCAACTATAGGGAGAAAATATCATAGATCAAGTCCAAAGGGTGATGAGAGGATGGACATAACAGAACAGTGGAAAATGTGTCTTGTAGAAGGGCAGAATGGAGTGAGATGTAGAAATAGATCAAGTCAAGCAGTGTAAGCCCAGGGCTGTGAATGGCAGGTTGATTCTGGGGAACTCCCTTTTATGGAATGATAATGACAATGATGACAAGAGTAGATGATTAAAAATATGGCTGAGTAATATAATCAAAATGGTAAAGCCATGTTGAAAAATTGAATACATGTTGATGATGGAAGAATGAAGCATCATTTGAGAATTAGGCTTAGGAACAGGAAACCAAGTTAGCTATTTGAAGCTTAGATTAATGGAAACAACATCCCTGCCAGCAATGAAAACTAAGAAAGGATTTGACTAACACAAATCCCACAGCTGTGTGGAGTGAAATAATAAATGCTACCATTTATTGGGAGCTGTCTATGTGCCAGGTGTGATAATAATGACTTTTCATATGCGATTTCTCATCATTGCAACAATCCTGAAAGCAGGATGAGGAAACTGAAGCTTAAAGCAATCAAATAACTTAATCTATACATGACAGGTCCAGGATGGAGTTCATGTTTTTCTGCTACCCTGTGCTTAGTAAAACTTTCAACATTTGCTCAATCTATACACAAAAGGTGCAGGCAAAATTAATAAAGTATAATTTAACTTGGAACATAAATCATTACTTTCATACTTTACTTAATTCTTACCAATAGCCATAAGTACTCTTCTAGCATTTTCTATCAAAGGCAAAGTGAACCATGTTTCTTTCCCTGCTAGTTACTGCCCTATTCCAGATTCTTCTCTACCAAGCTTTTAAAAAGAGTTATAACATTTTTTCTGCCTCCATTCCATCATGTTCTACTGGCCTGGTGTACTCTCCCACACTACCCTACCACATGGCTATCCAGAAGGTCACTAATAACCGCCAGGCCTCTCAATCCAAAGCGTCTTCACCCTTCTGGGCCTCTGAGTGGCATTCACAACTGTTGATGGCTCTTTTCCAGGAAACACACTTTTCTTCTGGCTTCAGGAGCATTACAAGCTCTTGTTTCTTGACTGCCTTGTCTTTCTTTAACTTGTCTTTAAATGTCAAAGTTCCTCGAGGTCTAGTCCTAGAAAGTCTTCTCACATCATTTTTTTATGCTTCCCCTAGGCAACTGTGCCCATGATTTCAGTGATCTATGGGACTCCAAAATTTATACATTGAGCAGATCTCTGTTCTAAATTCCAAACATGTATTTCCAGCTGTTTATTATATGTCTCACAGATCCCTAAAGATCAACATGTTCAAAAGAGAAACCATATTTTTTTCTGTCTTATACCCACCTTTCCACCTCCCCAAACCTCCATGCTCCTTAAGAAAATAGCACAACTGTCTTCCTGCTGCCCCAACTGGAAACCTTTTTGTGTATCACTTTCCATATCAAGTTAACTAACAATGCATCTTGATTTCATTTCTTAAATATCTTTCAAACCCATAGATTACAAATTCATTAAGGACAGAGACCAAATCTCTTTTGCTTATAGCAGTCAACTTGGTAAACTACATGGTATGCCTAGCAGAGAGGGCATGCTCCATAAATATTGTGGACTGAGTAAATAGATAAATGATGTAATATGTTCACTTCTTAATATCCCACTACTGTTCCTTCAGTACAAATTATCATTATTTCTCATCTAGACTATCTATTTTAGAGGATTGCTGGGAAGATGAAATGTGTGTTAACACATGTAGCATACCTGAACAGTGACTGTAATATCATAAGTCCTTAATAAATGCTATGTATCATTATCAATAGCAGCAGTAGTTGCAGCAGCAGCAATATTAGTAAGGAACTAATAAGGGACATAAGTAAATATCACAGATTCTAAGATATAAGTATACCCATTTGATTTTATGACAGAGATAGTTATATGCAAATCAGGTATTACAAGAAATGTATTTGAAAGTTAAAAGAACATGTGGAAAAATGAAAACTTTCATTCATTGCTGGTGGAAATGTAATATGTTGTGGCTACTTTTGAGAGCAGTTTAGAAAACAGTTCATCAAAGAGTTAAATATAGAGTTACCATCTGATCTACAGATTCCCCTTGTAGATGTATATCCAGGAGAAATGAAAACATATGACCCCGCAAACTTGTGCTTGCAGGTTCATTGTAGTGTTATGCATAATAACTGAGAAGAAGAAAAAGTACAAATGTCCATTAACTGATGAATGTATACAAAAATGTAATATATCCATATACTGGAGTATTATTTTACAATAAAAAGGAAGGAAATACTGAAACACAATAATGTAAATGAACCCGGAAAACATCATACCAAATGAAAGAACCTAGTCACAAAAGACAACATTTTGTATGATTCTATTATAAGAAATGTGCGGAATAGGCAAACCTATAGAATCAGAAAGTCAGTGAGTCTGGTAGCCAGGCCTAGAGAATTGGCAGAGATGGAGAGTGACTGCTAATAGGTACTAGGCTTCTTTGTGGTGTGATGAAGATGCTCTAAAATGGATTGTGGTGATGGTTGCCTAACTTTATGAATATATTAAAAACTATGGAATGGAACACTTTAAACTGGTAATTTGTATGGTTTGTAAAATATAGCTTAAAAGAAACCTTACAGAACAAGAAAACAGAAGAATCTGGGAAAATTGCCCTCCTAGGATACTATTTGTCTTTGCATATTCCTTTTCCAGTTCTCGCCTTGGCTATCTCCTGTGTAATTGGTAGATCATGAGAAAGAACAGGAAGTCTAACTTTAAAGTAAATCAACATTTGAAGCCTTCTTGAGATAAATTTCTTGCTCAGTAAAAACTTCTCTAGAAGATAATTAGATTTTGCAAATGGCCCGGGTAGTGTTTTTGTGGCCCATCCCATTTGGAGGGAAAATTTAAGGGCATTTATTTAAGTACTTTTGCAGTCCAATGATGACTACTGTGAGCTCACAATCTATCTCCTTCTATTTTTCATCCATTCGATAAGAATAGTCTCCTAATGATGCAACTAAAATCAGGTGTCCTTTGTGATGTTACTGAGTGAAAGTCAATCACTTCATTCCTTGTTACTACATGTATTCATAGAAAATTCAACAAATAGTCATTGAGGGCCATGTGCTCAGCCCCACTTGAGGCTCTGGGGACATGGTGATGAAAAAGACTGACAGTGGTCCAATCCTTATGGATTTAATGAAGGCATAAATTTATAATATAATACCATGGAGTGACAAGAATTATGAAGAAAAAAATAAGGAAAATAAGGCAAGAATAGGAGCTATTTTAGATAAATGGTCAAGATGGACCTGTCTGAGGAGGTGAAAATTTTTTAACTTTCTATTGAAGAAGAACGTATATACAGATAATTGATAATTTTTCACAGAATGAGCACATTTGTATAACTAACTCCCAGATCAAAACATAGAATATGACCAGCATTCCAATAAGCCACCTTCATGCTCCCTGCAGTCACTATCCCCTAGAAAGGTAACCATCACATCTATCATGAGAAAGTCACATTTTAACTTAATGTAATCTTTTTGGTCTTAACTTGCTTTCTGTCTTAGCCTGTTTCTGTTGCTATAAAGGAATACCTGAGACTGGGTAATTTATAAAGAAAAGAGGTTTATTGGCTCATGGTTCTGCAGGTTGTACAAGAAGCCCGGGGCCAACATCTGTTTCTGGTAAAGCCTTCAGGGTACTCATCTCATGGCAGAAGGTGAAGGGGAGCCGATGAGAGAGGAGGCAAAAGAGAGAAGAGGTACCAGGCTCTTTTCTTTTTTATGTATTTA
>NW_016805646.1:0-739 GCF_001698545.2 Rhinopithecus bieti
TGGTGTGGTAGTGTGGTGTTGTAGTGTGGTGGTGTGGTGTTGTGGTAGTGTGGTGGTGTGGTGTTGTGTTGTGGTAGTGTGGTGTGGTGTTGTGGTAGTGTGGTGTGGTAGTGTGGTGTTGTGGTGTTGTGGTAGTGTGGTGTGGTGGTGCGGGAGTGTGGTATTGTGGTAGTGTGGTGGTGGTGTGTTGTGGTGGTGTGGTGTTGTGTTGTAGTGTGGTGTGGTGTTGTGGTAGTGTGGTGTGGTGTTGTGGTAGTGTGGTGTGATGTGGTAGTGTGGTGTGGTGGTGCGGTGGTGTGGTATCGTAGTGTGGTGTTGTGGTGGTGTGGTGTTGTGGTAGTGTGTTGTGGTAGTGTGTTGTGGTGGTGTGTTGTGGTGGTGTGGTGTTGTGTTGTAGTGTGGTGTGGTGTTGTGGTAGTGTGGTGGGGTGGTGGTGCGGTAGTAAGGTATTATTGTTGTGTGGTGGTGTGGTGGTGTGGTGTTGTGGTAGTGTGGTGTGGTGTGGTAGTGTGGTGTGGTGTGGTAGTGTGGTGTTGTAGTGTGGTGGTGTGGTGTTGTGGTAGTGTGGTGGTGTGGTGGTTTGGTGTTGTGCTGTTGCGTTGTGTTGTGGTGTTGTGTTGTGGTTGTGTGGTGTGGTGGTGTGGTGGTGTGTTGTGGTGGTGGTGTGGTGTGGTGTGGTGTTGTGTTGTGGTGTGGTAGTGTGGTGTTGTAGTGTGGTGGTGTGGTGTTGTGGTAGTGT
>NW_016805647.1:0-4187 GCF_001698545.2 Rhinopithecus bieti
GGCCGGGCGCGGTGGCTCAAGCCTGTAATCCCAGCACTTTGGGAGGCCGAGACGGGCGGATCACGAGGTCAGGAGATCGAGACCATCCTGGCTAACATGGTGAAACCCCGTCTCTACTAAAAATACAAAAAACTAGCTGGGCAAGGTGGCAGGCGCCTGTAGTCCCAGCTACTCCGGAGGCTGAGGCAGGAGAATGGCGTGAACCCGGGAGGCGGAGCTTGCAGTGAGCTGAGATCCGGCCACTGCACTCCAGCCTGGGCGACAGAGCGAGACTCCGTCTCAAAAAAAAAAAAAAAAAAAAAAAAAGACAGGGTCTCTGTCACCCAGGCTGGAGTGCAGTGGTGCAATCTCGACCTCTCAGGTTCAGGCAATCCTCCCATCTCAGCCTCCTGACTAGCTGGGACTACAGGAGCACGCCACCATGCCCAGCTAATTTTTGTATTTTTTTGGTAGAGACAAGGTTCCACCATGTTGGTCAGGCTGGTCTGGAACTCCTGACCTCAAGTGGTCCTCCCGCCTTGGCCTCCCAAAGTGCTGGGATTACAAGCATGAGCCACCACACCCGACCTATTAAAAAAAAATGATTGTGGTTAATTTGTGCCAGATGACTTTTAAATGTAAAAGGTATGATGATAGTTCATAGCAAGAATGATGCAATTGACAAACAAATTTCCTTTATATATGTGGCATGAAAAACAAGATAATAGGCTGGGCATGGTGGCTCACACCTCTAATCCCAGCCCTTTGGGAGGCTGAGGCAGGAGGATGACCTGAGGCCAGAGGTTCGAGGCCAGCCTGGCCAACATGGTGAAACTCTGTCCCTACTAAAAATACAAAAATTAGCTAGGCACGGTGGTACATTCCTGTAATCCTAGCTACTCGGGAGGCTGAGGCAGGAGAATCGCTTGAACTCAGGAGGCAGAGGTTGCAGTGAGCCGAGATCATGGCATTGCACTCTAGCCTGGGCTACAACAGCGAGACTCTGCTTCAAAAAAACAACAAAAAACAAAACAAATAAACAAAAAAACCTTGGTTTCTTACCCTAAGTTCAAGTTGGCCTCTCTTCTACCTGCGGGTCTAGCCTTTACTCTGAGCACTCAGGGCAACCATCCTTCCTTTTCAGTGAGGCTGTGCTGGACAGCAGTAAGGACTCTGTAAAGTTTGCTCATGATCCTTTATTCACACACAGGGTGCTTCCCAGTTCCTAGAGCACTTGGACAGGCTCCAGCACTTTGACCCTCACTATAGCCCTGACAGTAGAAAGGGCTAACTTGGGCATGGACAGAGAAGTGGACACTCAGGAGACTTCCACAGCATCACTGGTTCCTGCATAAATGATTGCACCCAGCCTGGAAGCCAGGTCTCCAGATTCCCTGGTCAGTGCCCTGGCCAGTGCCACATTCATCGTATAGGATCACCACTCCCAGGAAACTCCTGGGGGTAGTCTGTGTCAGTCCCAGCTATGCTTCCTGCTTGCTCTGAGACCTCTCTGTTTCATTTTCCTCATCTACAAAATGAGAAGCAGGATCAGAAAATATGGGGCAAGGGGGCCAGAGGCTGTTAGGCAAGAATTATTCCTGGCACTTCACCCTAACTGTTCTAGCCCTAGGTGGCAAAGGAAGTCACCTAGTAGTTAAGAGCAAGGGTTCTGAACTCAGTCATCCTGTGTTCAAATCCCACCTCTGCCACTTACTGTGTGACTTATGTAGTAGGGTCCTGGTAAAGATTAGATGAGATAATGCACATTGAGTGCTTAACACAATGTCTGCTCCCAGTCAATGTTCAAAACCATATTTTAAAATTTGATCTTTAGGCCAGGCACGGTGGCTCACACCTGTAATGCCAGCACTTTGGGAGGCCAAAGCTGGCAGATCACTTGAGCCCAGGAGTTCAAGACCAACCTGGACAACATGGTGAAACCCCATCTCTACTAAAAATACAAAAATTAGTCAGGCATGGTGGTACATGCCTATCATTGCAAGCTACTCAGGAGGCTAAAGCACAAGAATCACTTGAACCCGTGAGGTGGAGGTTGCAGTGAGCTGTAATTGCACCACTGCTCTCCAGCCTGGGTGACAGAGCAACACTCTGCCTCAAAAAATAATAATAATAAAATAAATTTGAATCTTTAATCCTCCCATTTCCACACTATGTACCCACCCCCTACTGCCAGCTCTCTGGTTCTGAGATACTCCTTCTTTTAGATGCCTGGCTTCTACTTGGCACCCTTCCCAAATTGCATGTTTATACCTTAGGTGATAGGGGGCATGGGACGGGGTTGGCCAGAGGAGGAATCTGAGCACACAAGGGGCTGTGTAACAGGGCATGGGAAAGATGGCGATCCAACCCACGAGGTAGAGGTCTAGGAAAGAGTTGCAAACCAGAAGTTGGTGAATATACTAGATAACACCTATCAGCTGCTGGGGGCAGGACAATCAGGAAGAGAAGCAAATAGAGATGCGCTCATTGGTTCTTCCCTTGGGAGTGGGTGGGAGTCATCCCCTGAAAATGGGGAAGAGACAGTCAGATGTGAAAGGAAAGAATTTGTTTGGGATAAAGTGAGTTTAAGGTTTCTGGGACTCACTCAAGGGAATCCGCACCCAGCACACATTGAGCACTTGGGTCCGGGTGCTCCCTGGGCTGGAAAGAGATCAGAGAGCCATCAACCTCGGGATGGTGATGAAGCCACAGGGATGGATGGGCTGATTCTGCAGTGAGCACAAACAGTGAGAAGAAAAGCTTGACTATGAAATTGAAGGCAGAATGATTCCCAATAGCTTGAAGTTTTGCCCTTTGAGAGAGAGTTTTGTGGTTCCTGGGGTACTCAGCGACTACCTTCTGGAGCAGGACTCTATCTTCAACTCTCTTTGTACACACCTCTCCAGTCCCTGGTCCCAGGGGTGAGCGTCCAGACTTGAACACATTCTCCCATAGGAATCTTTCAGCAAATGACACTTCTAATGGTCTGCCCTGCTCTCCAATATGGGTCGATGCACAAATTACGTCTCCACCACATTTCTTGCTAAACTTGATGGTTGGGACGTTTTGCTTTTTTAGTTTCCTCAAAGATAAGCTGGACTTGAACTCCTGGGCTCAAGCAATCCTCCCACCTCAGCCTCCTAAGAGTTTTTGCCTTTAGCTTTTACTCTTTAATGATGAAAAATTTCAAATATACATAAAAGCAGAGTATAATTATGCTTCATGTATAAGTCATAACCCAGATTTTTTTTTTTTTTTTTTTTTGAGACGGAGTCTCGCTCTGTCGCCCAGGCCATAACCCAGATTTAATGGTTAACTTGCAAGGCTGGGCACAGTGGCTCACATCTGTAACCCCAGCATTTTGGGAGACTAAGGCAGGAGGATTACCTGAGGCCAGGAGTTCAAGACCAGCCTGGGCAAGATAGCAAGACCCAAGAGCCCATCTCTACAAAAAATTAAAAAATTAGCCGGGTGTGGAGGATCACTTGAGACCCAGGACTTCAAGGTTGACGTGAGCTATGATCGCACTACTACACCCCAGCCTGGGCAACAGAGTGAGACTCTGTCACTAAATAATAATAATAAAGCTGTGGCTAACCTTCATTTATATATTTCCCACACCCCTGCACATACACACTCACACACTCTACCTCTCACTGGATTATTTTGAGACAAATTGTAAATAGTTCAGTACCTGTAAGTATAAGATCTCTTTATAGAAAGTAAACTTCCTTATTGAAGTGCAACATACATGCTGAAAAGTGGACACAAATAAGTATGTGCTCAAAGAATATAAGAAATATATGCATGTAATCCATATCACCCCTTCCCAGATCAAGAAATAAGGCATCAGATGGGGTGCGGTGGCTCACCCCTGTAATCCCAGCACTTTGGGAACCTAAGGTGGAAGGATCCCTTGAGTCCAGGAGTTTGAGACCAGTAGGGAGGCGCCAACTCTACAAAAATATTTACAAATTAGTTGGGCATGGTGGCACTTGCCTGTGGTCCCCGCTACTTGGGAGGCTGAGGTGGGACGATCACTTGAGCCCAGTTCAAGGCTGCAGTGAGCCATGATTGCACCATTGCACTGTAACCTGGGCAACAGAACAAGACTCTGTAAAAAAGGAAGGAAAGAAGGAAGGAAGGAAGGAAGGAAGGAAGGAAGGAAGGAAGGAAGGAAGGAGGGAGGGAGGGAGGGAGGGAGGGAG
>NW_016805647.1:4387-22846 GCF_001698545.2 Rhinopithecus bieti
GGAAGGAGGGAAGGAAAGAAGGAAGGAAGGAAGGAAGGAAGGAAGGAAGGAAGGAAGGAAGGAAGGAAGGAAGGAGGGAGGGAGGGAGGGAGGGAGGGAGGGAGGGAAGGAAGGAAGGAGAGAGAGGAGGGAGGGAGGGAGAAAGGGAGAGAGAGAAGAGGGGGAGGGAGAAAGAGAAAGAAAGAGAGAGGAAGGGAGGAAGGAAGGATCATAAGCTGCCCAGAAAGCCCCTCCATGTACCTACCCTCTCCATCCCTAACACTGCTTCACAAAATAACCAGTCTTCTGACTTCTGACTTCTGTTGCCATAGATTAATTTTCCCCATTTTGAATTTCATTTACATGGTATCATACAGTTTGTATTCTGTTGTGTCTGGTTTTGTTCACTCAATTTTTTTTTTTTTAGACGGAGTCTCACACTGTTGCCTGGGCTGGAGTGCAATGGTGTGATCTCGACTCACTGCAACCTCCACCTCCTGGGTTCAAGCCATTCTCCTGCCTCAGCCTCCCAGGTAGCTGGGATTACAGGAGCCCGCCACAACACCTGTCTAATTTGTTGTATTTTTGGTAGAGACAGGGTTTCACTATGTTGGCCAGGCTGGTCTCGAACTCAACATTTTTATGTGGGATTCATCCATACGTGTCTCTTGTATCAGTCATTCATCATTTTTTGGCTGCTGTATAGAATTCCACTGCATGAATATTCTATCATTTCTTCACCCATCCTATTGTTTATGGGCATTTGGGTTGTTTCCATTTGGGCTATTTATGCACAGCACTGCCGTGACCAGTCTTGTCCATATCCTTTGTTGGACATAAGCAATTATTTCTATGGGGGCAGCAGTGGCACTGCTTACTCATAGGTATATGTATGTTTACCTTTTAAAAATATTACCAAATAGTTATTTAAACATTTTGATTTTTTTGCCTCCTTTTTCTTTTTCTGTTTGTTTGTTTTTAGATAGGGTCTCACTCTGTTGCCCAGACTGAGTGCAGTGGCACTTTGGGAGGTGGAGGTAAGCAGAGCGCTTGAGGTCAGGAGTTTAAGACCAGCCTGGCCAACATGGTGAAACCCCATTTCTACTAAAAATACAAAAATTAGCTGGACGTGGTGGCACACTCCTGTAATCCCAGCTGCTTGAGAGGCTGAGGCAGGCTCACTGCAGCCTCAAACCTCCTGGGACTCAGGTGATTCTCCTATCTCAGCCTCCCTAGTGCTGGGACTACAGGCGTGCGCCACTAAGCCCGGCTAATTTTTGCATTTTTTGTAGAGATGGAACCTCCATATGTTGCCCAGGCTGGTCTTGAGTTCCTCGGCTCAAGTGATCCACCCACCTCCACCTCCCAAAGTGCTGGGATTACAGGCGTGAGCTGCCACGCCCGGCCGCTTTTTGCCTTTTTCTTATGGATTTGTTGTTTTTCACATTTAGTTCTACATCCAGCTGGAATTTATTTCATATGGGGTACAGTGAGATTCAAGATACATCTTTTTCCTCTCTGGGTATCCAGATTTCATCTACCATTTATTGAAAAGAACATTCTTTCATTGCATTTCAGTGACTCGTATGTCACCATTCTGGTGACCATGTGTGGGTATTTGTTTCTGGATCTTATTCAGTCCATTGGCCTATTTTTCTATATTTATGCTAATACCACACTGATTTAGTTATTGTAGCTTTACAACAAGTCTTTATATTTGGTGGTACAAGTTCTCCATTCCAACTTTGGTTTCTATTTATTCTTGACTAGCCTTGGCTCTTTGCATTTTCTATAAATTTTAGAATTTGCATGTACATTTCCATAACAGAATCTTAGAGTTTTTATTGGGATTACATTACAAATGCAGATCAAATTAGGGAGCAATGACTTGTCTACACCTTGAATTTTCTAATTCACGAATGTTGACATATCTCTCGCTTACGTGATTTCCCTCGGTACGTGTTTTGGAGTTTTTGTATAGCAGTCATCCTTCATTAAACTTATCCCTAGGAATCTGTTGTATTATGATGCTCCCATAAATTGAATCCTTCTTTGTATTTCATTTTATGATTGTTGCTGGTATGTCAACTTTGAATCCAGTGGCATTACTAATTTACTTATTAACTGAATCATTTTTATTAGATTCTTTCCATTCTCAATTTACTCAATATGTCATCTTCAAAAATGATTGTTTTATTTCTTTCCAGTCATAGGCCTTTATTTCCTTTTCTTGCTTATACTGGCTGCAACCCAGTGCCTGTTGAATATAACTGGTGAAAGTAGGCCCCCTGGTCCTATTCTATTTTCCAAGAAAAATGATTTAATATTTCACCTTCAAGTATGATGCTACCTGTAATTCTCATTCTTGAATTGTTGAGTTTTTTAATCATGAAAGAGTATTGAATTTTATCACATGCTTTGTCTACATCTACTGAGATTACCATATGATTTTTTATCCTTTTTTTCTGTTATATGATAAATTATGTTGATTAATTGCCAAATAATAAACCATCCTTGCATCCATTCCAAAGCTGGAATAAACCTAGCTTTGTCATGTCTTATTATCTTTTGTATATACTGCTGGATTTAATTTGCTAAAATATTTTTGGAATTTTTACATCTATGATTATGAGAGAGACTGACCTGTAATTTTTATGTTTTATAATATTCTTGTGAAGTTTTGTGATCAAAGTGATTCTGACCTCATAAAATGAATTGGGAACTGTTTTCCCCGGAAAGTTTTAGGTAAGATTGTTATATTGCCCCTAAATATTTGGTTGACACCCACAGTTTAGGCCTAGAGTTATATTTGTAGGAATGCGTTTGTTTGTTTGTGTGTATGTGTGTGTGTTTATTTGTTTTTTAACAGATTAAATTGATCTTCTGGCCAGGCACAGCGGGTTGGGCCTATAATCCCAGCACTGTGGGAAGTCAAGATGGGAGAATCCTTCGAGGCCAAGAGTTTGAAGAGAGACCCCACAGAATGTGCAGTGAACTATGATGGTGCCACTGCACCCCAGCCTGGGTGACAAAGCGAGACCCTGACTCAAAAATAAATAAATACATGGATTTTCTGCTATCGTAACTAAGACTTCGTGGTATTGCCAAAGGATAAACATAGAAGATCAATGGGATAGAAATGAAAATCCAAGCCAGGCACAGTGGCTTATGCCTGTAATCCCAGCACTTTGGGAGGTGGAGGCAAGCAGACCGCTTGAGGTCAGGAGTTCAAGACCAGCCTGGCCAACATGGTAAAACTCCATTTCTACTAAAAATACAAAAATTAGCTGGATGTGGTGGCACACTCCTGTAATCCCAGCTACTTGGGAGGCTGAGGCAGGCAAATCGCTTGAACCTGGGAGGCAGAGGTTACAGTGAACTGAGATCACGACACCGCACCCCAGCCTGAGTGATAAAAAAAAAGAAATGAAATGAGAATCCAGAAATAAACTTTAGTGTAAATGTTTTAAATTTTCTGCATATTGTTAGATATGAGTTCTAAATTTCTTTTCAAATAATTAATATGTCAATACTGGCAATTCTTTGCCTTCTACTTTTAAACTTCCTCTTAAAGCAACCTTTTTCGATTACCTACCCCACCCTGACTCATTCCAATTACCTACTCCACCCTGACTCATTCTGATCACCTGCTCCACCCTACATTCCAATCACCTGCTCCACCCTAACTCATTCCAATTACCTGCTACCTGCTCTGCCCTGACTCCCGCCAAAGCATTCACCCCATCATTCTCTTTAAATTAGCCAACTGGAATTAGTTTAGCCTGTGCGGTCTAACCCTAGCCAATAGGGGAATGATACGGCAGCAGGAGCCACATGCATCAGGGATAAGAACGCTTTCCCCTCCCTTGTCCAAGTGTGTGCTCACCATTGTTCCATCTGTAAGGGCACACCCTTCTATATAGAAGTAACTTGCCTTGCTGAGAATTAAAAGGAAAATTTTATATTTGAGTGCTATTCCTTTTGCGGCACCAAAACTTTATATATAACAATATTATAATATTTTGACATCCTAAAAATCAAATTTAAAATAAAAACAAAGAGAAAAAAACATTTCTAACTGGGGAGAGACTGCCCCTCCAACTAGTTAGCCAATTCTAAAAGACAGCAAAAGGCCCTGCTGGGAGTGTGTCTTTTAAATGCAGACTAGCCAATGCAGAGCCACGCCTCTGCCTTACTCACTCCTCTGCCTTACTCATCCCAGGGCCAGGTGCCAGACGACTGGGTACACCCCTAGAGCCCAAAGCCCACTGAAATGGTTCAACACGGCCAATCCTAAACTGTTCATCCTGCCTTGCCTTCCCTCTCCCAAGGAAAGGCTCTGGTCCCAGTCTGTCCCTTGCTCCTGTCTTCTGCCTCCTGCCCTCCCTGGCATCTTTCCCATGTGGCCCTGCATGGCGTGCTGCACCTCCTGTCTTCAGGACTGCTATGGTTTGCGTGTCACCTCCAAAACTCATGTCGGAATTTAATTGTCATTGGGACAGTATAAGAGGTGGGACCAAGCCGGGCGCAGTGGCTCATGCCTGTAATCCCAGCATTTTCAGAGGCTGAAGCAGGCGGATCACTTGAGGTCAGGAGTTTTAGACCAGCCTGGCTAACATGGTAAAACTACTAAAAACACAAAAATTAGCCGGACGTGGTGGTGCATGCCTGTAGTCCCAGCTGCTCGGGAGGCTGAGGCAGGACAATTGCTTGAACCTGGGAGGCGGAGGTTACAGTGAGCCGAATCGTGCCACTGCACTCCAGCCTGGGTGACAGAATAAGACTCTGTCTCAAATTTTAAAAAAACAAAAACAAAAAAAGAGATGGGACCAGGTGGCACTTTTAAGAGGTGATTAGGTGGTGACCAGAAGGCTTACCTTAACATACACAGGCGATTAACACATATTTTGTATGTCGTGTATATTATATACTATATTGTTACAATAAAGGAAGCTAGAGAAAGGAAATGTAAAGATAATAATAAGAAAAAGCATATGTATTTGCTATTCATTTAATAGAAGTGTATCGTCATAAATGTCTTCATCTTCTTGATCTTCATGTTGAGTAGGCTGAAGAAAGGGAGGGGGTTGACCTTGCTGTCTCGGGTGGCAGAGGCAGAAGAGATGGAGAAGGTGGAAGGGGAGGCAGGAAAGGAAGGCACACTCAGTGTCTTTACAGAAATACATCCTAATTTCGATTTGACTTTTTTGCTTTTTTATTTCTCTAAACATGCTTCTATATGGTCCCACGCCTTCTTCCACCCTTTGCTTTAGTTTCAGTGTCTGTAGAATGTCCCTGTTGTAAAAGTCAAGAGCAGTCTTGAATAATTGGAACCCTTCTGCCAGATTGTCTAATGTCAGTCTGTTTCTGGCACTATTTGTTCTGTGTCTTCTTCCTCATCATCTTGCAGTGGTTTGGAAGCATTCATCCCCATCGAGTCATCTTCTACTAATTCCTCCGATGTGGCATCTATTAGCTGTTGAATTTCTCCAAGATCCGTATCTTGAAACCCTTCACCCCATCCCCCGACCTTTCTGCCACAACCACAATCTCTGTTTTGAGTTCCTTGATTGGCTCTGTCATAAATCCTACGAAGTCATGCACAACATCTGGACACAGTTTTCTCCAGCAGGAATTTGTTGATTCAGGTTTGATGGCTTTCACAGCTTTTTCTGTAGCAATGATGACATCTTTAATGGTGTAATCCTCCCAGATATTCGTGATATTCCCTCTGTCTTGGTTTTCTTCCATCACGTTGACAATCCTTTATTCCATAGATTGTGGCATGTAATGAGCCTTAAATGTTCTTATGGCCACCTGATCTAGAGGCTGAATTAGAGACGTATTTGGGAGCAAGTACACTACTTCAATACCTTCAGTGTTGAACTGATGGGGTTCTGGGTGGCCAGGAATATTGTCCAATATCAAAAGAACTTTAAAAGACAGTCCTTACTGGCAAGACATTTCCTAACTTCAGGGACAAAGCATCAATGGAACTAATCCAGAAAGGGTTCTCATTGTCCAAGCCTTCTTGTTGTACAACCAAAAGACTGGCAGCTGGTGTTTATCTTTTCTCTTCATGGCACAGGGGTTAGCAGCCTTATAGATAAAGGCAGTCCTGATCATATGTCTGACTGCATTTGCACAAAATAGTAGGGTTAGTTTATCCCTTCCTAGAGTAAATCCTGATGCTGACTTTTCTCCTTACTAACATACGTCCTTTGTGGGAAAAGAATAGGCCACTTTTGTCTTCATTAAAAACCTTCTAAGGCCAGGCACAGTGGCTCATGCCTATAATCCCAGCACCTTAGGAGGCCAAGGCAGACAGATCACCTGAGGTCAGGAGTTCGAGACCAGCCTGACCAACATGGAGAAACCCCATCTGTACTAAAAATACAAAATTAGCCAGGCATGGTGGCACATGCTTGTGATCCCAGCTGCTCAGGAGACTGAGGCAGGAGAATCTTTTGAACCGGGAGGTGGAGGATGCAGTGAACCAAGATCACCACTGCACTCCAGCCTGGGTGACACAGTGAGACTCTGTCTCCAAAAAAAAAAAAAAAAACATTCTTCCCAGACAGATTTCCTTTCTCCACAATGATTTTCTTTCCATTTTTTCCCCCTTTTTTCTTTTTTGAAGCAGTGTCTCACTCTGTCACCCAGGCTAGAGTGCGATGGTGTGATCATGGCTCACTGCAGCCCTGACCTCACAGCTCAAGTGACCCTTCTGCCTCAGCCTCCTAAGTATCTAGGACTATAGATGCGTGCCACCATGCCTGGCTAACTATTTTTATTTTTAGTGGAATGAGGTCTCACTATGTTGCCATGGCTGGTCTCAAATTCCTAAGCTCAAGCCATCCTTCCTCCTCGGTCTCCCAAAGTGCTGAGATTACAGGTGTGAGCCACCATGCCCAGACTCCACGATGATTTTCTGAAAGGTATCTGGGAAGTTGTCTGCTGCCTTTTGATCAACAGAAGCTCCTCTTCCTGTCATCTTGACATTTCTTAAGCCAAACCTCTTTCTAAGATTATCAAACCATCCTTTGCTGCTATTAAGTTCTCCAGCTTTTGATCCTTCACCTTCTTTTTGCTTTCAGTTGTCATATAATGTCTTTGCTTTTTCTTGAATCATATTAGAGTTTATAGGTATGTCTTTATTACAGCAATCCTGCACACACATAAAAGCTGAATTTTAAATATTAAATACAAGGGTATTTCAAAACAAGTGCAGTTTTTATGCCTGTTGGTGTGGCTGCAGCAACAATTTTGCTAATTTCCTTTTTTTTTTTTTTTTTTTTTTACAACAGCCCTTATCCTGGATTCATTTGTCTTGAAATGATGGACAATCACAACTGCAGACCTCAATCTATGGTACATATCAAGCAATTCAACTTTTCATTGTAATGTAATGACTTTTCTCTAATACTAGGGAATACCTCCAGCATCTCTAGTGGCACTTCATATGGGTCCCCTGGTGTTATTCAAGATTTATGGTATTGCACTAAACGCAATTAAAAACAAAACAAAACATGAGAACCAGAGAGATTCTCACTCAGTCTGGGCAACAGAGTTAGATCTTGTCCCCATTGCAAAAATAAAAAAGTACAGTGGCATGATCATGGCAGAGGCAACCTCAACCTCCTGGGCTCAAGTAATCCTCCCACCTCAGCCTCACTAGTAGCTGGGACCACAGATCTGTGCCACCACCTGGTTGTTTTTATTTTTTGTAGAAACAGGGTCTCCTTATGTTGCCCAGGCTGGTCTCAAACTCCTTGGCTCAAGTGATCCTCCCGTCTTGGTCTCCCAAAGTGCTGGGATTACAGGCATGAGCCACTGCACCTGGCCAAGAGATCACTTTTTAGAGAGATGAGCTGCCCACACAGAGTGATTAGTATCACATGGTATTTTAAGCAGATACTCACACTTGGTCTCACTGCAATAGCAACAGGAGGTGGCTACGCGGTTATCACAATAGCACAGCATGAACTACAGCTGTTTTTAAGCAGTTATGATTTAATACTGTATCTTTACATTTGTTTACATTTCTCTAAACTCTGAATGGTTCCTTATAAGGTCTGTGTATTTGTAAGTTTTGATAAATTTTAACTTTTTATAACAGATTTGTGTATATTTTATGGTTGTAAATAATAAAATAGACTGGTATCTACATACATTTTATGTGTTCATGATATACCTAACTTTTTCTTATTTTTTCAATATTTCAATATTTCTAAGCTACATTGTTCATCTGTGAGTTTTTCCAAATTGTTATAAATCTCCAAAAAAATTCCCAATATATTTATTGGAAAAAATACACATATATGTGGACCTGCACAGTTCAAACCTGTCTTGTTCAAAGGTCAACTGTACTATAAGACTCTTAGAAGAAAATATAGGCCCAAATCTTTACAACTTCATATTAGGCAACTGTTTCTTAGATATGACACCAAAAGCATAAGCCAAAAAAAAAAAAATTGAAATTTATCAAAATTTGAAACTTTGGTGCATCAAAAAACCTTATCAAAAAAGTGAAAAGACAACCTACAGAGTGGGGAAAAGTTTTTGCAAATCATATATCTAACAAGGATCTAGTATCCAGAATACATTAAAAAAATTACAACTCAATAAAAAGACAAATAACTGAAATAAAATATGGACAAAGTAGTTGAATAAACATTTCTCCAAATAACATATACAAAATTACCAATACGTACATGAAACTGCATTTGACATTAGTCCTTAGGGAGACATAAATCAAAACCATAATGAGATGTCACTTCACAGCCACTAAGATGGCTACAATCAAAAAGACAATGTTATGGTCTTGAATTTTGTGTCCCCAGCCCCTGAATCTATACGGTGAAACCTAATTCCCAATATGGTATTAGGAAATGGGGCATTTAGAGATAATTAGGTCATGAAGCCTCTACCCTAAGAAATGGGATGAGTGCCCTTATAAAAGAAGCCTCAAGAGAGTTTGTTTGTCCTTCTCACATGTAAGGATACAACAAGAAGGTGCCATCTATGATGGAGTGAGTGAGCCCTCACCAGACACTGAATCTGTGGGTGTCTTGATCTTGGACTTCCCAGCCTCTAGAACTATGAGCAATAAATCTCTATTGTTTATAAGTTACCCGGTGTAAGGCAGTTTGTTATAGTAGCTCAAACAGACTGACTAAGATAGTTGGCTAGGTTTTGGAGAAACTAGAACTCTCGTACATTTTTGGTGGGAATGTGAAGTGGTGCAGCTGCTTTGGAAAACAGTTTGGCAATTGCTCCAAATGTCAAACCTAGAATTACTATAAGACCCAGCAATTCCACTTCCAGTAACATACCCAAGAGCGATGAAAATGTATGTTCACCCAAAACATATATATGAATGTTCATAGCCCCATTGTTCATAATAATCAGAAAATAGAAAAAAACCATCAAGTGATGAGGTGTAACCATACCATGAAGTATTATTCAGAAATATCAAGAAAAATACTGATAAATTCTGCAACATAGATGAATTTTGAAAGGATTATGCTAAGTAAAGGAAGCTAAACAAACAAGCTACATCTTGTACAATTCCACTTAAATGAAATGTCAAGAATAGGCAAATCCATAGAGAGAGAAAGTAGATTAACAGTTGCCTTGGGGATAGGATGGCAGAGGAGCAAATGGGGAATGAGTACTAATTAGTAGGTTTCTTTTTGGGATAGTAAAAATGTTCTGCAACTAGATAGTGATGATGATTGTGTAACATTGTGAATGTTCTTAATGCCACTGAATCTTACACCTTTAAAGGGTAAGTCTTATGATACACAAGTCTCAACTTTTTAAAAAGAAAACATTTGTTTTCTAGCTATAGGAAACAAAAATACAAGGGTGTGAAGAAGGCCAGCTGTGGGAAGATGCCCAAGAAAATCTCAAGCCGGGGGCAGTGGCTCATGCCTGTAATCCCAGCAATTTGGGAGGCCGAGGCAGGCAGATCACTTGAGGCCAGGAGTTTGAGACTAGCCTGGGGCTGAGGCAGGAGAATTGCTTGAACCCAGGGGATGGAGGTTGCAGCGAGTTGAGATCGTGCCACTGCACTCCAGCTTAGGTGAACAGAATGAGACTCTGTCTAAAAAAAAAAGAAAGAAAGAAAAGAAAAGAAAAGAAAATAGGAAATAGGATAAGGTTTGTTAGGCAGATTTAAGTTGATACCTTCTCCACTGATGAGAGTTTCCAGTGATTTAGCATCATCCTTCTGTTTCTGGTACTGGGCAGGAAACATCTTTACAAATGGAGATTTCCTTTATGGCTTTGAATTTCCCTTATAAAAGGGTAATTTTTACTCTGTTTTCACAGCTTCTCCCATGTCTGCAGTTTCTCAAAATGTTACGGGATCTCTGGGGTGTTGCCTTTTCTGGCAGAAACCTCTGTGGCCACAGCACCATTGCCCAAATTCTTGTCCTGCATCCAGGAGGAATGAGGTACACAGACAAGTGAAGGGTGAAGAAGAGTTTTATTTAGTGTTAGAACAGCTTAGACGAGTGGATAGTTCCTCTCTGTAGGCAGGTCATCCCATCCAGTGTTCAGCTCTCCACAGAAAAGAGGCCCTGGAGAGGATAGCTCCTCTCTGCAGGCAGGTCATTTGGACATTTCTGCAGGTCTCTGCAGCTATCAGCAGAGCGAGTACTCCTCTCTGAAGCTGGTCCTCCCATCATCTCTGCCCTGTTCGTCCTCTGCCCCACTCTGGCTGAGCCCTGGGCATTTATGGGCCTCAGAGGGAAGGAAGTGCATGCCAATTCATCCATGGGTGGCCATGGGAGGCCCAGAAGAGGCACCACAAGTCCCCCCACCAGTCTGCCAGTCTGCAGGACTGGCAGCCCAGCCCCCAGCCTTCAGACCTTCCTTGGCCTGAAGGTGGGACCTTACTGGGGACCAGCTCCCTTCCACCTAGAAATCAATCTGCCTCCTGCTGCTATTCACGGCCCCTGGGCTCTGCCCCAACACCCCCTCGAAGATCAGAGGAGGCACCATGAGTGGAGAGAAGCCAGGCAGTGGGAAAAGACACCTCTGAGCTTGGAGGGATAGGGGAGTGTCCTTCCTAAGGCCACTGAGGGTGCAGCCTGCAGAGATACCCAGCTCCTGCACCTGAGAAGGCAGTCACAGCCACACCCAGGAAGGCAGATCCTGCCTGCTCCCAGACCTCCCCAAAGAGCACAGCTGCAGTTTGGATGGCTGTAGCCCTACCCAGGATGGTGAGTCTCCGGCATGCTCCGTAGAGCAGGAGGTATGGGTCTGAAGTTGCTGGTTGGGCAGTTACAGCAGCACCCAGAGAGCTCTCCTCCCAACTCAGAAGGGGCAAGACTCCCCAGCTTTACGGAGTATGCAGCCAAAGCCGTGCCTCCCTGCTGCAGCCAGCATGATGGCAGCAGCCACGGCCATAAAAAATCATCAGCTTTGCCAGTCACAGTGGCTCACACCTGTAATCCCAGCACTTTGGGAGGGTAAGACAGGCGGATCAAGAGGTCAGGAGATTGAGACCATCCTGGCTAACATGATGAAACCCTATCTCTACTGAAAATACAAAAAAAAAAAAAATTAGTCGGGCATGGTGGTGGGTGCCGGTAGTCCCAGTTACTCAGGAGGCTGAGGCAGGAGAATGGCATGAATCCAGGAGGCAGGGCTTGCAGTGAGCTGAAATCACACCACTGCACTCCAGCCTGGGTGACAAAGCGAGACTCTGTCTCAAAAAATAAATAAATAAATAAATAAATAAATAATAATAATAATCAGCTCAAAATCATTCTTATGCCAAAGGCATACTTTGGAGTAGCATATTCTGATCTGCTAAAGCCGTATTTTAGAGTAACATATTTTGGGTTTTTACAATAGTAAATCTTTCTCCTTTTCTGAAATGTGCATTTATGGCCATAAACTTCCCTCTAAACATAATATTAGTTGCAGCCCATGTATTTTGGTGTATCATATTTTTATCATTCAGTTAAAAGTATTTTCTGACTTATTCTTTGACTTGGAACTTATTTTGAAGGATATTGGTGTTAGAAGAAAAGTTTTAGACAAACTAAATTTAACAGAGTTTAATTGAGCAAAGAATGATTCACAAATCGGGCAGTCCCTAGAACCAGAATAGGTTCAAAGTGACTCTGGTGGTTGGAAAGGATTTATGGACAGAAAAACGAAAATGAAATACAGAAAACGGAAGTGAGATGTGGAAACAGCCAGATTAGTTGCTTTGCAGCCAATCCAAAAGGCAACTAAGCATTCGCCTTATCTGAGCATGGTTTGAACCATTAGTCGCCTGTAAGTGGTTGAAGTATGACTGCTGTGATTGACTAAGACCTACTTGTTACAAGAGTAGGTTACAAGGCCAGGCATGGTCGCTCACGCCTGTAATCCTAGCACTTTGGGAGGCCAAGGTGGGTGGATCACCTGAGGTCAGGAGTTCAAGACCAGCCAGGGCAACACAGTGAAACCCCATCTCTACTAAAAATATAAAAATTAGCTGGGCATGGTGGTGCGCACCTAATCCCAGCTACTCGGGAGGCTGAGGCACAAGAATCACTTGAATCTGGGAGGTGGAGGTTGCAGTAA
Source organism: Rhinopithecus bieti (assembly GCF_001698545.2). Classification (NCBI taxonomy): domain Eukaryota; kingdom Metazoa; phylum Chordata; class Mammalia; order Primates; family Cercopithecidae; genus Rhinopithecus; species Rhinopithecus bieti. The sequence continues at coordinate 16,955 of NW_016805647.1, forward strand.
ACCAAAATCATGCCACTGCACTCCAGCCTAGGTGACACAGTGAGACTCTGTCTCAAAAAAAAAAAAAAAGAGTAGGTTACAGTCTGTTTACACATCCAGTTAGGTTACAGTTCATTACTTACCGAGAAACCTTTAGGCCAAATTTGAACTATGTAAGGAGGCAGCTTTAGGCTAAATGCAATTTAACCCTTGTATATTTTCAAACATTTTGATTTTTTTTGTTTACTTTTTGTTCTTGTTATTGATTTCCTGCTTAATCCATTAAGTAACATTCTCTGTAAATTTTTAATCCATTGAAATTTTTTGAGATATTTTATGGCCCAGTATATGGCCAATTTTGGTAAATGTTCAGTATGCTCTTGAAAAAAAAGACATATTTCTTTTGTAAACCAAAAGCAAAATCCTAAGCTCCCCAACTGATTGAATGGACTCCCTCTGGGCCAAGGGAAACCTGAAAAAATGAATTCCTCATGATGGGAAGGGAAGTTGGATAGGCCTCATTATGCCCCCTCCCTTTTGGAGTTTAGGCACAACTGGCCAGCATTAATATTAAAATAGAGATCATAAGACTGACAAAACAGACTCTTTGTGGTAATAAAACACAAAATTCCAACCTAACTCTGGTATGGCATCACATGCTCTCTGCAGGCTGCCACCTATGAGACTTCATCTATGTAACAAGTGCCTTGGCTTCTACAACCCCCTTGTCTTAGCTCAAGCATTCCTTTCTACTGACTTCTTAAGCCTTTAGACAAAGCTTACTCTTTCAACCAATTGCCAATCAGAAAATCTTTGAATCTACCTATATGACCTGGAAGCAGTCCCCCTCCCCACAAGACATCCCACCTCTTTAGGCTGAACCAATGTACACCTTCCATGTATTGACTTATGTCTCTGCTTGCAATTCTTGTTCCCTAAAATGTATAAAACCAAATTGTAGCCCAACCACCTTGGGCACACTTTCTTAGGACCTCTTGAGAACATATCCTGGGCCATGGTCACTCATATTGGCTCAGAATAAACCTCTTTAAATATTTTACAAAGTTCAGCCTTTTCATCAACACTTTGGTATATGTGTACAGTGTCCTATGTATGTCAATGGGGTCAAGCTTATCATTGTATTGTTCAATTTTTTTGTATCTTTACTGATTTATTGTCCACTTGTTTTATCAGTTAAAGAGAGAGGTACGTTAACATACTTAACTACACTATGTATTTATTCTGTTTCATTACCTCAGTTTTCTTCTTTAGGGTCTCTTTTATACATGGGTTGGATCCTCTCTATCTTCCCCATCTATCACTTTTATATCTTTTTTTAACCAGTCTCCACTTTTGATTTTTTAAATTTCCTCTTTTTCACCTTTTATTTCTCTTATGATATTATTTATATTATTTATTCACTCTAGCTTGTTTTTATTTCTAAAATGGTTGGGATTTTTTTTAGAAAAGAAAAAAAATTTTTTTTTTTAACTAAATTCTGTGTGAGCTCTTTTCAAATTTTCCTTGTGTCCAATTATCTCACCTCTTAATTTTTTGAATCCTGACTTATGCTTTAGTTTCCTAAATTCTGTCATTTTAAAAACTCTTCTACTTCATTAAAAAATATCAAATGAAAATTTTTATTTATTTTTTATTTGTAGGGCATGTCTTCTGAGATATTGTCCTGATGACCTGTTACTATGCTAATCACTTCTTTCTCTAAAAAAAAAAAAAAAAAAAACTTGAATGGGGACTGGGATGTTCTCCTCTGCCAATCCTTTTACATTGCTTTTGTGCAGTCCTCAGTGGGGAGAATGGGAAAAGAGTTCTTGGCCAAGATTCATGACTCTAGGGCTCCCTCTTCTGTTGTACTGAAAAATGTCTTTAAAAGGGGCTGAAGTGTCTGGAAATGACTTCCTCTGTAGCCCTCCCCCAGTTTTGTCTGGACCTTCTCTTTACGTGGCTCCCTGTCTTGCTCAGTTTAGAGTCTACTCCCAGCCATTTTGCCTCTGTGTGAGGTTTTGTCCTAGAAAGGATATTTAGCTGGCAAGTTTCAAGATTTTATGGGGAGATTTCATGGGTTGTTGGGAGGATTAATTTACATGATAATTATAAATTCACAAGGTGCCTGGCAGATAGTGCATGTTAAATATGGGATACTTACACTTATAATGATCAATACCCACTCATTTATCCCTACATCCTAGTCCAACCCAGAAACACATGCTGTTTCCTTCATGTGAGTCACTCTTTTTTGTCTCCATGCCTTTGACCCTATTGTTCTCCGCCCTGAAAACCTCTGCACAGTCTTTGCTACCTGCCAATCCTTCACGTGCATCTTGTTCTGGTAACATAGAGACCCAAACCCACTGCTCCCCTCCGAACCACGATAGCTCTTCATTGCTAAGCCACACATCCCAAACCACCTTAAATTTTTATGCCAATGACCTCACTTTTATTTTGATCTTTTACTCTGCGCCAAACTCTTTAAACACATTATTACCTCATTTCATCTTCACAGCAGTGCTCTGAGTTAGAGGCATAGTTGGATGGGTACCATTGTCGGTCTTATTTTACAGATGAGGACACTGTAGTTTAAAGAGATAAATACTCGGATACAAGGTTAATTGTTGTTAGTTGAAAGTGGTAGAGCTGGAATTTTGACCAGGCAGTCTGGCTCTCAGAACTGTAAGTTTAATTATGGTGCCAAAATGTATATATGGATGGTAGGCTCCTTTAAGGATGGAACCCTATTTTATGCGTCTTTGTAGCCCTCTCTGTGATCATTAACACCTCGTGCATAATATGCGTTCATTAAAGACCATCAGTGAATAGCATGGTGGATGAATGTACGAATCCACCTGTGCTGGTCAAATGCATGGGGCTGTGGGGCTTTCGGAAGAAACTTTGCTAGCTAAAGGCAGATGAAAAAGTCTCAGACACTGTTCAGTTTCTTCCAAGAAGTCATTAGTCAGACTCTTACTCAGAACTTCTTTTCTTTTTTTCCATTCAGGTTTGCACTCAGTGAGACATTTATGTTTTCACAAGCCCTTGGCCACTAGTAATCCATCAGAAAACCCCAACCACGGCTCAGCATGGCTGGTTGGCCAGACCCAATAGTAGACAGACCCTCAGAACATTCCCAAAACCCACACCAAATTTTTTAACTGTATAATCTAAGGTCACTGCTCTCACAGAGAAGTAACAGACCTACTGTTCTTTAATAGAAATATCAGAAAATTGGGAGCTCAGGGATGAGTTAGAAATCCAATTTTTCCAGACATTGGAATTTCACTTGAATGTGGATTTACTAGCCAGCCGTATGAGCCAGGCTCCTGTGAGAGCACTGGCCTCAAGCCAGAAAACCTAGGTCTGCTCCCTGCTTTGCCACTTGTTGGTTGTATAATGTTGGGCAAGTACTTATTGCTGGGTCTCAGTTTTTTTAATTAAAAAAAAAAAGGGGGGATAACAATATTTTGCCTATGTCACAACATTGTTAGGTGCAGATGAAATAACACACACAAAACTCTTTGTAAACTGTAAAGTCTGTGTCAGACAAAATCAAGAGTAGGGGTCATGGAGCCAAATGCGAAGATGGGGGCTACCATTTCTAAACAGCTACCATGGGTCTCCTGAAGCAAATGAGGGGCAAGAAGGCAATCTGGTGAAAGGGAAGGATGAAGAGGAGAAAGAAAAGGAGGTAAAAGGCTACAAAATCTGAACAGGAGCTACAGAAGGGACAGAAGAGAAGGGGACCCTGATGTCTTTCCAGTTCCTCTAAGTATAGGTTCATTCTGGGAGATTCCTACAGTAAGCCTTATAGCAATCCTCAGTGTTAACATTGATTTCAAACAAAACAAATGCAGGTCTCTTCATCTGTTCAGTCTGCTATAATGGAAGTACCACAGACTGGGTGACTTAAAAGAACAGAAATTGATGTCTCCCAGTTCTGGAGGCCAGAAGTCTGAGATTAGGGTGCCAGCTTGCTAGGCTCTGGCAAGGGCCCTCTTCTGAGCTGCAGATGGCTGTCACCTCATTTCATTCCAGTCCTCTGGAGCCTCTCTAATAAGGGCACTGACACCATTCGTAAGGGATTATGACCTGATTACTGCCGTCATGGCCTACTGCTTCCCAAAGTCTCCACCTCCTAGTACCATCACATTGGTGGTTGGGATTTGAACACATGAATTTTGGTGGAAACATAAACATTCAGTCATTACAGCGGGAGAGTCTACTTCTACTACTCATTTCCACAACATGCACATTCGCATTCTAGGTTCTTGTTTGGTTAACTGATAGAGTTAATGTGGTGGGGTGAACCTCAGACCAAAGGTGTTAGAAATGCTCTCTTTGTGCTCCCTAAATTGGGTCAATCTCATATGAAAATGTTGTCGGTATGAATTTGTAACCACCATAGGTTTGGTCATAGCCCTCACCATCATGGGCTTAGATCTCTGTGCTAGGAGCCGGGCATGGTGGCTCATGCCTATAATCCCAGCTACTCGGGAGACTGAGATGGGAGGAGCCCTTGAGCCCAGGAGTTTGAGACCAGCCTGGGTGATATAAGAAGACTACCTCTCAACAACAACAAGAAAAAAGATCTCCATGTTAAAACAGGAAAAAACAAACAAACAAAACAAACAAACAAAAAACGCCTTCATCCGAATTTACTAGTAGTTGCTATACCTACCAGAGTCCTTTGAGTCTTTTAAAGTAAAACAGAAAGAACAGAATAATCTAGCACATAGTAGGCAGTCAATAAATATTCACTGAATGAAGAATAAAGAACAAATATTACAGAGTAGCTATCCTTAAAAGCTCTCCATTAGAAAACCCACTTCTGTTACCTAGAAAGACAGAATTAAATACATATATCAAAAATGTACATAATACATATATCAAAATGTACATAATACACATGTCAAAAGCATAAACAAAATTGGAAAAAAGTAAGTGAAATACTAAGGAGCCAAAAATAACAAAGAAGCAAAAACTAGAGGGTAAACCAGGCCAACAGCCAGGGATGCCCTGAGGACGCAGGCCAGGCCAGAGAAGCCAGGACCTCAGGCTACGGTGACCACAGGAACAATAGGAAATAAGGTCGGGCAGGGTTGCAGGGTAGGGAAATTGAAGCTGAGACCACTCTACGTAAAAACCTAAATAAATACTCAAAAGGCTAATAATGTCAATCAAAGGATAGGCTGTTAAAAGGATCTATTTACTGGGAAAGGGAGTCCAGAAAAAAACTCGTTTTTCTTAGTCTTAAATCTGAGCGGAAGGATGGTCTCTCCTTAAACATCAGAACTACAGGTCTACCTTTCCATATGCCACTTGCGTGCGTCAGAACATGCCAAGCCAAAAAATAAGCATAAATAAGTCTGAATCGGTAAAAGCGGAAGGTGTCTCATAAAAGCATGTGCAAACCCACTTTGGAGGAATGTTCTCAATCCTAAGCTTTGCAGGATTCCCACAGGTAAAGGGCAGCCAAGAATGAGCTCACAATCTAACACTGCAAGCAAAACCCTCAAGGAGACAATCCACCAAGCAGGAAGATTCAGCTGTATAACAAGATAAAGAATGAGCTGCACCAAAGGTTTTATGTATTGGCATAACTAGATAATAAAACCCAAAATGAATACATAGACATGTTTAAAATTTGTTTCAATAACCAGGAGACATAGTCATGAAATTTGGAAAAAGAATGAAACAGAGAGTTTACACATAAATCATTAAAAGCAAAAATTAACTAAACAAAAAAATTTCATAGGTAATACTGAGGGAAATGAGGCCACTTATGCTTTGCTGGTAAGAGTGAAAACTGGGGCCGGGCGCAGTGGCTCAAGCCTGTAATCCCAGCACTTTGGGAGGCCGAGACGGGCGGATCACGAGGTCAGGAGATCGAGACCATCCTGG
>NW_016805647.1:26530-31711 GCF_001698545.2 Rhinopithecus bieti
AAAGAGTGAAAACTGGTGCTTGTCCCTATGGGGGCTATTTATGGCAAATTTATTACAAAGTTGAAAATGCATACTGTTCTGTTCCAGCAATTCAATTCCTGGGAATTTATTCTACAGATATCCTCCACATGTCCAAAAGGAGGTGTGTACAAGGTTATTTACTGCAACATTGTTCATTAGAACAAAAGACTATAAATAACCCAAATGGCCATTATTAAAAGGCTGGCCCAATAAGTTACGGTTCATCCATATAACGAAATACTATGCAACATTTCTTTAAAATAAAAGATTGAGGAAATTATGTGCTATAAGGTAAGATTTCCAAACTGTATTAAGTAAAACTAAAGACAAAGTACACAGCAAGATGTATAATAGTGTTCCTTTTGTGTGAGAAAGGAGAAAAAATTTTTTAAAAAACTGTTTATATTTGCATTTGCTTTTATTGGCATGATGAAACTCTGAGAGGCCACCAAATAAATTAGGAAAAAAAAAACAACAGTGGCACCTATGGAGGTCAGTCGGACTGGAACAAATGGGGAAAGAGCCAGAGAAGGATTATTCACTATATATTTTTTTCCACCACTTTGATTTGTGCATCTTGGTAAGTGTATTACCTAATCTTAAAACCCAAAGGATGAATTAATCGTACATTAGACACATCTGAAGCAACAATTCATGAATTGAAAAGAACAGGAGAAAAATAATGGCAACTCAGTACAAAAAGACAGAAAGTGGGAAATAAGAAAAAAACATAACAGACATGGAAGAGAGAGTGAAAAGGACTATTGTATCACCAGTGGCATTCAAAAAGGCAAAAGGTAGGCTGGGCATGGTGGCTCATGCCTGTAATCCCAGCACTTTGGGAGGTTGAGGCAGGCAAATCACCTAAGCTCAGGAGTTTGAGACTAGCTTGGCCAACATAGGGAAACCCTTTCTCTACCAAAAATACAAAAATAGGCCAAACCTAATGGCGTGTGCCTGTAGTCCCAGCTACTCAGGAGGCTGAGGTGGAGGATAGCTTGAGCCTGGGAGGCGGAGTTTGAAGTGAGCCAAGATTGTGCCACTGCACTCCAGCCTGGGCAACAGAGTGAGATCCTGTATCAGAAAAAAAAAAAAAGCAAAAGGAAGAGCAAACGCGAGAAATGGAATATACGACACTATAACAGCCAAGATTTTTTCCAGAATGTTAAAGGATGTGAATCCTCAGACTCAGGAAGCACCACAGATCCCAAACAGAATACATTTAAAGAAGTCATCTCTAGATATGTACTTCATAGTAAAATTTCAGAAAACCAAAACCAAAAGATCTTAAAACAGCCTCCCCAACACAAAAGACAAATTCCCTACAAAGAATGACAATTAAGCAGTAGCAACAGTGGAAGCCAGAAACTGTGACATAATAACTTAGAAGCGCTGACGGGAGTCAACCAGCAATAACTTCAAAGGGTCAACCACCTCAAATGATAATTCAAGAACAAGGATGAAATAGACAGCTCAGACAAACAGAAACTGAGAGCATGTGCTACCAGAGAGATTCACTGAAAGCACTTCTAACGCCCACTTCAAGGAAAAGAAAAATTATCGCCAAAGAAAGCTAGATCAAAGAATAAATAAGCAAAGATCCTGGTAAACATGGGTAAATACAGACAAATATTGATTATATCAAACAATAGTACTAATAAATAATTTAGCAGAGGAAAAATGAGATGGAACTAAAATACTGGACAAAAATAACTTTCAGAATAACAAAAGATGATTTTATTATTTTATTTATTTATTTATTTTGAAGTGGAGTCTCACTCTGTCACTCAGGCTGGAGTGCAGTGGCGCAGTCTCAGCTCACTGCAACCTCCACCTCCTGAGTTCAAGCGATTCTCCCCCCTCAGCCTCCCGAGCAGCTGAGATTACAGGCGCACATCACCACGCCTGGCTAATTTTTGTATTTTCAGTAGAGACGGGGTTTCACCATGTTGGCCAGGCTGGTCTCAAACTCCTGAACTCAGGTGATCCACCCACCTCGGCCTCCCAGAGTGCTGGGATTACAGGTGTGAGCCACTGCACCCGGCCAAAAGGTGATTTTAGTTAGCAGCATTCTGAGATCTTTGTATCCTTGGGAAGGCGGGAAGTAGTAAACAATTTTAGACTTTGTTTAGAATGCATATTAGCATTGTTATGGGTAACCACCAAATAATCAGAAATAGAGGTTGTAAGAGCTAAACTAGTAGAGAGTAAAGAATGTAATTTTTTTAAAGTTCAGTCAACCTAAAAGAAAGAAGGAAGGAGGGGAGGAAGAACACACAGAAAAAAGCAAGACAATAAACAAATATAAAATATTATGGTGGAAACAAACTCTATTAGAACAGTAATCACAATAAATATACACGGACTTAACACATAGTTAAACAGATAGTCCCTCAGGCTAGATGACAAAACAAAATCCAACTAATTGTGTTTAACAGAGGCCTACCTAAAATGTAAGAGCACAGCGAATTTGGAAGTAAGATGGAATACATCCATGCTGGGAACCAATCAAAAGAAAGCTGGTACACTTAAAAATTATTAAAACAGGCCAGGCGCAGTGGCTCACGCCTGTAATCCCAGCACTCTGGGAGGCCGAGATGGGCGGATCACGAGGTCAAGTGATCGAGACCATCCTGGCCAACATGGTGAAACCCCGTCTCTACTAAAAGTACAAAAAAATTACCTGGGCATGGTGCCGTGTGCCTGTAGTCCCAGCTACTTGGGAGGCTGAGGCAGGAGAATCACTTGAACTCGGGAGGCAGAGCTTGCAGTGAGCCTAGATCGTGCTACTGCACTGCAGCCAGGCAACAGAGTGAGACTCCATCTCAAAAATAAAATAAAATAAAAATAAAATGGTAGATTCCATGTTACATATATTTTACCACAGTTAAAAATAATACTAAAAAAAGGAAAGCTGGAATAGCTCTATTCATACCAGACCAAATAGACATTTCGGCAAAAGCATTATTTGAGATAAAAGAGCCACTACGTTATAATAAAGAGTTCAATCCTGGAAGCCAACACTATACTAAACTTGTTTAATAAAGCAGCTTCCAAACATATAAAGCAAAAACTGACAGAATGAAAGGTATAGAGAGAAGTTAAACAATCTACCTTCATTGTAGAAGATTTCAACATGGCTCTCTCAGTGACTGTCTCAAAAGACCACAGATTTGAACATAGAACCCTGCTTCCAAAAATTAACAAATACATATTCTTCTCAAGTACACAGGAACATTTACAAAACTCAACATTTGGTAGACCATAGAAAAAATGTCAATAAACCTTAATGAATGGGTGTCACACAGACAACATGCTCTGACGACAATGCAACTATGTTAGAAATTCATAACCAACAGACAGCATTTAAAACCCCCATGACTGAAAACGTGGAAAGCACACTTTTAAATAACTTACAAGCCAAAAAAGAAATTATAAGAAAATGTAGAAAATATTTTAAAACTAGGCAATTATGAAAATACCACATCCCAAAACTTTAGAGACACAGTTAAAAAGATTCTTAGACATGTAGAGGCTTAAAAGATTACTTACAGAAGCATTTCCTTACTGAAAATAAAGAAAAGGAAAGACTGAAAATTAATGAGCTAAGGGTTCAACTCAAGAAGTTAGAAAAAGAACAACAGAAGAAGCCCAAAGAAAAGGGAAAAGGAAGGAAGTGAAAAAAAAAATTTTTTATGACATTAACAAAATGGAAAATAATAATACACTGGAGAAAATCAATAAAGCCAAGAGTAGGTTGTTTGAAAAAATTAATGTGATATGTATAAATCTTTATCAAGACTGATCCATAAAAAGAAAAAAGCAATTTTTTGAATCTTTTATCAAAATAGGGCATCACTACCAACTCATAAAGATTTTGTTTTTAAGAGAAAGAACATTGTAAACAACTTCATGCCCACAAGTGTGAAATTTTAGATAGTGTGAAGGATTCAGAAAAACATAACTTGCCAAAACTGACACCAGAAAACCAAACAGAAAACCTGAAGAGAGCTACTGGATCCAAGACATGGACCCAGTAGTTTAAAATCTACCCAATCACACCAACAGAGTGCCAATCTTCCATAAGCCTTTTGCAGAATGGAAAAAAAGGAAAGATTTCTTCAGTTCTTTTGTCTCATTTTATGAGACAAAGGGCAAAACAAGAACTGCGGGTAACACTGTTGAGGGCTGAGGGAGAAGAACCTCAAAGTTTCACAAACTTGTAAAGAAAAGGCACTAAAGAATTATCTCAGGGTAAAGAAAACACCACCTGTGACTGCATTTTGGATCTTTAATATATGCACAATAATTACCATCTAAACTAGTTTTGTTAAAGGACCTCTTTGATTTCAGGTCACAGCTGTAGTTTATGTGGTAGGTGCTGCACATCAGCAAATGCAATCACGCTGTATCTCCCTCGTGCATTCTATGTCCAGTGCTGCCTTCGTCTGTTCCTGCTGCTATATCAAAAGGCCTTAGGGTGGGTAATCTATAAATAATAGAACTTTATTACTTACAGTTCTGGAGGCTGGGAAGTCTAAGATCAAGGTGCCAGCAGACTCAGTGTCCGGCGAAGGCTTGCCCTACTCCATAGACAACACCTTTTGTCCTCACACACACAGCAGAAGGGTAGAAAGGCAAAAGGGACTAATAGACTCCCTCAAGCCCTTTTATAAGGGCACTAACCCCACTCATGAGGGCAGGACCCTCTTAATACTCTTCATACTTCTTAATACTATTGCACTGAGGGGTGTCAACAGAAATTTTGGAAGCACACAAACATTCAAACTAGATAGCATTCCAGGCCAGGCGCAGTGGCTCGCTACTGCAATCCCAACACTTTGGGAGGCCGAGGCGGGTGGATGACCTGAGGTCAGGAGTTCAAGACCAGCCTGACCAACACGGTAAAACCACATCCCTACTAAAAAAAAATTACAAAATTAGCCAGGTGTGGTGACACATGCCTGTAATTGCAACTACTTGGGAGGCTGAGGCAGGAGCCGGGTGTGGTGGCACATGCCCGTAATTGCAACTACTTGGGAGGCTGAGGCAGGAGAATCACTTGAATGCAGGAGGCAGGGGTTGCAGTGAGCCGAAATCGTGCCATTGCACTGCAGCCTGGGCAACAAGAGGGAAACTCCATATCAAAAAAAAAAAAAA
>NW_016805647.1:35170-64879 GCF_001698545.2 Rhinopithecus bieti
AAAAAAAAAAAAAAAAAAAAAAAAAAGAAAACTATAAGATTCCACCCCTGGTGCCCCCAAAACTCATGTCCTTCTAACATACAAAATACGTTCATTCCATCTCAATATCCCCAAAAGTCTTAACTCACTTCACCATCAACTTTAAAGTTTAAGTCCAGTCTACATTTCATCTGAATATCATCTTGAATAGTCCCAGCTACTCAAGAGGCTGAGGGGGGATTAAGGAAGGAGACCACTACTACTCCTGCTGCCCTCCTCCCCACCACCTTGCCTAATTCACAAGACAGGAGGAAAGAGAGAAAGCAAAAAGTTAGAAAGAAACAAAAGTAAGATAAATAGCCAGACGACCTTAGCACCACCACCCGGCCCTAGGAGTTAAAAAAAGTAATAATAATAACATCAACCCCTGACCTAAACTACTTGTGTTATCTGTAAATTCCAGATACTGTATGAAAAAAGCATTGTAAAACTTTGTGTTCTACAGTAGTAGGCATACTACAGTATGCATATAACTACATACAGTAGTATGTAGTTATGCATGTAGCCCCCAGTCACATTTCCCACTCATGCTCGATTTATCACGACCCCTTTTCACATGGACCCCTTAAAGTTGTAAGCCTTTAAAAAGGCCAAGAATTTCTTTTTCGGGGAGCTCGGCTCTTTAGACATTAGTCTGCCGACGCTCCCGGCTGAATAAAAAACCTCTTCCTTCTTTAATCCAGTGTCTGAGGAGCTTTGTCTGCGGTTCGTCCTGCTACAGGATAATCACCTGAGCCCAGGAGTTTGAGGCTGCAGTGAGACTGTACCACTACACTCGAGCCCAGGCCACAGAGTGGGACTCAGTCACTTAAAAAAAGAAAATGAAATGACAAATTTTAAATGAGTATCATCTAAATCACATATGGTGAGACTTCAGATTTAATTCAAACTGAGGCAGGCCAGGCATGGTGGCTAACCCCTGTAATCCTGAGATAGGTAGATCACTTGAGGTCAGGAGTTCGATATCAGCCTGGCCAACATGTTGAAACCCCATCTTTACTAAAATACGAAAAATTAGCCGGGTGTGGTGGCACATGCCTGTAGTCTCAGCTACTCGGGAGGCTGAGGCAGGAGGATTGCTTGAACCTGGGAGGCAGAGGTTGCAGTGAACCGAGATTTCCACCACTGCACTCCAACCTGGGCAACAAAGTGAGACTCTGTCTCAAAAAAATAAAATAAAGTAAAATAAAATCACCCTGAGGCAAATTGCTCTCCAACTGTCAACCTATGAAATAAAAAAAGTTATATGCTTCCAAAATACAATGGTGGGGCCAGGCATGGTGGTTCACTTCTGTAATCCCAGCACTTTGGAAGGCCAATGTGGGCAGGTCTCCTGAGGTCTGGAGTTCGAGACCAACCTGGCCAACATGGCAAAACACTGTCTCCACTAAAAATACAAAAAAAAAAAAAAATAGCTGGGCATGGTGGTGGGCATCTGTAATTCCAGCTACTTGGGAGACTGAGGCAGGATATTCGCTTGAACCTGGGAGGCAGAGGCTGCAATGAGCCGAGATCACGCCTTTGTAGTCCAGCCTGGATGACAAGAGGGAAAGTCTGTCTCAAAAAAAAAAAAAAAAAAACAATGGTGGGATGGGCATAGATAGACATTCCCATTCCAAAAGGGAGCAATAGGAAAGAAGAAAGGGGAGACAGGCCTTGACCAAGTCCAAAACCCAACAGAGCAAACAGTAAATCTTAAGACTTGAAAATAATCTTTGACTCCATGCCCCACCTTCTGCATACAATGGCATGGGAGTCATGCCCCTAGGCAACACTGTCCCTACAGCTTTGCTTGGCACCACCCACGCAGTGGCCCTCATGTATTGTAGTCCAGTCCCTGAGACTCCAATGGAGTTACATGCTGGTGGCTCTCCTGGTCTGCCATCTCCAGGGTCACTCTGCCCCCATGGATCCACTGGGAGCCCTAGTGGGGGCTTTCTGAGGTGGCCTCAACCCCACGGGTCCACTAGGCGTTTCCCTAGTGGGGGCTCTCTGAAGTGGTCTCACATCTATGATAGTTCTCTCCCTGGGCCCCAAGGCTCTCTAGGACATCCTTTGAGATCTAGGTGGTCGTAGCCATGCCCCCACTGCAGTTTAACACTGCGTGGACACCATGCTCCAATGTATCCAATTTCACACTTGTGGGCATGAAGCATGGCACTCCAGCCATGGAGCATGGGATCCATGGGGCAACCAAAGGGGCAACCATTGTAGACTACGCTGCCCCTGGGCCCACTAGCCAGCCACACTTGAGGTGACCAAGGAACTCTGTGCCAGAATGCATGGGGTAGAAATCTGACGCAGCCCGGGGCAGCCAACCCCAAAGCCCCAAAGGCATCCTGGGTCCCTCCCTTGAAACCATTCCAACCACAAAACCCTGGCACTCTGGCCTGTAATAGCAGCCTTGAGGATCTCCAAAATGCCTTGGGGGCCATTTTCTCATAGTCTTGATGAATATCACCTGGCATTCTACTATCCATACAAATCTCTTTATCAAACATCCACTTGGCCACACCATTGGAATTCTCTCTCAAACACTTTCTCATTCTTTACAACCTGGCCACGCTGAGAATTTTCCAACTCTTTTAAGTTCTACTTCCCTTTTAACTATAAATTTCACCTTTAATTCATTTCTCTCACCTTCTATTTTACTATAAGCAATCAAGAAAAGCCATGCTGCATCCTCAGCACTTTGCTTAGAGATTTTTTCTACCAAATATGCTATTTCGTTTCTCATAAGTTCTGCCTTCCACAAAACATTAGAACACAAACACAATTCAGCCAAATTATTTGCCACTTTATAACAAGAATCACCTTTCTTTCACTTAACCAGAAGATGTTTCTTATTTCCATGTAAGACCTCATCAGAATAGTCTTTACTGTTTATATTTCTACCAATGTTCCACTTGCAACCACTTAAATAACCTCAAAAATGATCGAAGCTCTCTCCACAGTTCTCCTCTTCTTTTGAACCCTCACTAGAAAAACTCTTTATAGTCCATTCACGGCAATACAAGATTTTTTCAGCATGAACCTCAAACTCTTCCAGCCTCTACCCATTACTCAGCTGCAAAGCTGCTTCCACATTTTTAGGTATTTGTTACAGAAGCACCCCACTCCCGGCACCAATTTCTGGCTTAGTCTACTCCTGCTGCCATAGCAAAATATGTTAGACTGCGCAATTTATAAATAATAGAAATTTATTTCTCACAGTTATGGAGGCTGGAAAGTTCAAGATCAAAGTACCAGCAGATGTGGTATCTAGTGCAAGTTTGCTCTCTGCTCCACAGATGGCGCCTGTTACTGGGACCTCACATGGTGGAAGGGCAGAAGAGCGAGAAGGTACACACAGACTCCCTCAAGCGCTTTTATAAGGGCACTAATCCCATTCATGAAGGCAGAACCCTCATGACGTAATTACCTCCTAAAGACCCCACTCCTGAATACTATTACATCGAGGATTAAGTTTCAACATGAATCTTGGAGGGACATGAACGTTCCAAGATAGCAAGATTTATGGCACTGTTCTATCTAGAGTAGATATTTTATAACTTAAAAAATCAAAACCATATATGATATCCACATGCAAAAGAATGAAATTGGACCCCTTTCGATACACAAAAATTAACTCCAAATGGATAATAGACCTAAATATAAGAGCTAAAACTATAAAACTCTTAGAAGAAAACATAGGAATAAATCTTCATAATCTTGGATTAGGCAGAACCTTCTTAGACATGGCATTAAAAGTATAAGCAAGAAAAGAAAAAATAGATAAATTGAACTTCAACAAAAGTAAAACTTTTTTTTTTTTTTTTTTTTTTTTTTTGAGACAGTGTCTTGATCTGTCACCCAGGCCAGAGCAAAGTGGTACAATCTTGGCTCACTGAAGCCTCGACCTCCCAGGCTCAATAAATCCTCCCACCTAAGCCTCCTGAGTAGCTTGGACTACAGGGGTGTGCCACCACTCCCAGCAAATTTGGTGTTTTGTTTTCTTTTTTTTTTTAGAGACAGGGGCTTGCCATGTTGCCCAGGCTGGTCTTGAACTCCTGGGCTCAAGCAATCCTCCCACTTCGGCCTCCCGAATAGCCGGAACTACAGGCACACATCACCACGCCTGGCTAATTTTTGTATTTTTTGTAGAGACAGGGTTTTGCCACATTGCCTAGGTTGGTCTTGAATTCCTGGACTTAAGCAATCCTCCCACCTTGGCCTCCCAAAGTGCTGGCATTACAGGTGTGAGCCACCATGCCTGGCCCAAAACAAAACATATTTATACTTCAAGGGCACCCTCAAGAAAATGAAAAGAAAGACAACTGTCATAATCGGAAAAAAAAAAAATTGCAAATTCTATATCTGATAAGGGTCTAGAAGCCAAAATGTAGAAAAAACTATTACAATTCAACAATAAAAAGATAACTCAGTTCAAAATAGGGGTAAAGGACTTGAATAGACATTTCTCCAAAGAAGGTATACAAATGGCCAATAAGCATATGGAAAGATGTTCAACTTCATTAGCCACTGGGAAGATTCAAGTCAAAACCACAATGAGGTAGGACTTCACACCCACTAGGATGGCTATAATCAAGGTTTGGCAAGGAACTAGTGGACCCTTGGTTTGATTTGGAAAGGAGGAAGTAAAACTCTCATAAGCTGCTGGAGAAATGCAAAATGATGCAATCACGTTGGAAAACAGTTCCTCAAAAAGTTAAACCTAGAGTTACCACATGTCCCAGCAATTCCACTCCTAGATATATACCCAAGAGAAATGGAAACATATGTACACACCTGTACACAAATGTTCATAACAGCATTATTCATAACAGCCAAAAAGTAGAAACAACCCAAACATCCATCAATTATGAATGGGTAAACAAATTGTGGTATGTCCATACAATATAATATTATTCAGCCAAGAAATGGACTAAAGTACTGATACATGCTACAACATGGATGAAACTTGAAAGTATCATATTAAATGAAACAAGCCAGACACAAAAGGCCACGTATCCTATGATTCTTTTTATATGAATTGTCAAAAATGGGAAAATTAACAGAGACATAAAGTAGAATAATGTTATGAAGAAATGAGAAATGGCCATGCACGGTGGCTCATGCCTATAATCCCAGCACTTTGGGAGGCCAAAGTGGGCAGATCTCTTGCAGGTCAGGAGTTCAAGACCAGTCTGGCCATCATGGTGAAACCCCATCTCTACTAAAAATACAAAAAAAAAAAAAATTAGCCAGGCATGGTGGCATGTGCCTGTAGTCCCAGCTACTAGGGAGGCTGAGGTGGGAGAATCGCTTGAACCTGGGAGGCAGAGGTTGCAATAAGCCAAGATCACCCCACTGCACTCCAGTCTGAGTGACAAATCAAGACTTCATCTCAAAAAAAAAGGAAAGAAAGAAAAAGAAATGAGAAATGACCACCAGTGGGTATAGGTTTTCTTTATGGAGTGTGATAAAGATGTTCTAAATTGACTGTAGCGGTGGCTATACAATTCTGTGAACATACTAAAAGCCATTGAATTGTATACTTGAAATGGGTGAATTATATGGTATTTGAATTACATCTCAATAAAGTTGCTACTAAAGAAAACCATATACATGGTGTCTGGTGATTGAACAAATTATGCACTTGTTGAAACTTGTGTCTGAGCAAAAACTGTGCTTAATGCACATTCAAGTGTCAAGTTTCAGAGGGACAGGAGGACAGCTGTCATCAGCTAAACGAGCCAAAAACAGTCATCAACCTTAATGTCATTTTGGCTCTTTAATGGATACCCTAACAACCCAGTATCTCTTGGGCATTAGCCACTTCGTAAGCCACTTGAAACCTGCCATATGCACATTTTTTCATTAGCTGGAAGGATTTGTAGAATTCCAAAGTCATCTCTTTGATTTTATAGATGAGGAAACTAATGCTCAGAAAGGGGGTTGATATCTACTGCCGTAAGGCATACAGTAAGTTTCGGGTGAAGCTGGGATCAGAACCTGTTTAGACTTTGCCTCTCTTTTCCTGCAGATACTTTGTAGGACTTCTATGTCCCTCAAACTGGCCTTCCCGTCATGGTCAGGAAAGAAACTCCTCACAGGCTTAGCATCCAAGTCAAGCCATGGGTGAGAGCTGGAAAGGGATCAGGAGGCTGCAATTTCTAGAAGAGGCAGGGGACACCGCAGAGAGAAGATGGGGCCAGATTCCGAGAAGATAGCATAAGCCCCTGTTCCTGTAAGAGTAGGGATGCAAGCAGGGACATAAACGCAAGGGATGAGCCCCAAAGTGTGACCCATGAGACATGATGTCACATGTGGTCTGGAGCCGCTACTTCTTCCCATCATATACACAGTTATGAGAACAAGTTGTGAGAACCACCTCCCCGCTTACCCAGCTGCCCCCACCCCAGAAGCCATGTGATTTTGTCCCCCAGTGCCCCGTAAGTGAGTCACTCCACCCATGGAAACTTCACCCCACCCTGACCTCAAGCAAAGCAGAGTACAGAAGACACGTCCTCTGGTGCTACCAGACCACTCTCACCAGCACCCATGACTTCAGCAGGGCTGGGACCAGCGTGGAGACCACTGGCTGTTCTCACAAAGTGAGGAGCAGGAGAGCCTGTCTGAGGAACATGCTTGGGGTTCGGAGCCTGGGCTAGACTGGGATGCAGGTTGAGCAGGAAGTGGATGGCAAGATTAGAGCAACATCTCTCTTTCCCCACTCAGGGAGGAGGGAATGGCCACAGGCACTGACACTCAAGAAGGGCCAGGCACAGTTCCAAGCCCTTCACAACAACCCCTAGGGTCTACATGACTTCTATCCCAATTGTTCAGTGAAGAAACTGAGGCACAGTGAGGCTGAAGAACCCTACCAGTCCACACCGCTGGTGCATAACCGAGCTGGCCAAGACTCGGCAGTGTGGCGTGCAGGCCCACACTCTCAGCACCACCTCTGCATGCCTCTTACATCCCACACATGTGATGCTGTGCATCAGAAGCGAGGAGATGGCCCTGCTGGCCTGATCATCAACACCAGGGCTGAGTCTCGAAGTCCTCAGCGCACCGTCCTCCTCCGCCTGTGTGTCCTGAGTCCCGGAGCCCCAGCAGCTCTGCTCGGCAGATGAGCCTCTGGCCCTGCTGCTCGCTTCCTGAGGGCTGTCAGTGGGGGGCCGGATGAGGGCTGAGGACAGGGTGGGTGCTCGTGGGAGGGGAGAGCACAAAGGACCTGTGACCACAGCTGGGGGGCGGGGCAGGAAGTAGAAGTGATCTGAGTGGTGGCTGGTGCAAGGAGCCACAGTGGGCTGTCTGGGGGGCTGATGCCACCATTCTAGGAGCCTCGGTGAAGAGAGGACATCCGCCTGTGTAGCCGCTTCTCCATACGGGACTCCAGGTAAGGAGAGAGCAGGGACCTGGGGGCCTGGGGCTCTGGGTGGAGGGGAAGAGCCTGATGGAGCAGGAAGTACCGTGACCTAAAAGACAAGACACCTGGGTCACAGACACTGCCAATCACTAACTCGCTGGGCAGCCCTGTGCCCACCCTGGGCCTCAGTTTCCTCATATATGAAATGAAGAGGTAGCGTGCAGTTTCTAAGGCCCTGCAAGAGCTGACATTAAAGCTTCTAAGAAAGATGGAAAGAGGCTCCCAGGGACAGAATACCATGAGAGTCAGGATGAAGGCTGAGTTCCCTGGATTAGGGTTATGACCGTGCCCACCTCCTAGCTGGGAAGAGCCCAGGGCCGTTGAAGATTCCCCTGGCCTCTTTGCCTCCCTGGGGCGAGTTATGCTGCCTGGAATTCCACCCTTCAAGTCACGCCTTTGGGCAGGGCATGGAGGCTCCAGCTATAATGGGGGCTCTCCATAGCCCTCCTGTGTCAAAGCCTGTGGTACCCAAGGGGAAAGACCTTTGAAGAGCTCACCTTGGATAAGGTTAGAGAAAGGAGGTTCCAGATCGTAAACAGGCCCAGGGGAGGCCCCAGAAACACCTTAAAATTAGGAAGAACTTTCTAAACAATCGTTGCCCATAGTAGGCAATAGGGGGGCCCCTGTCACTGCTAAAGGCCGCAGAGCTTGGCAGGGAGTGGCAAAGGGGGGGGGGCAGCAGGAGGGGATCTGAAGAGCAAACTTCGAGGCCTCTCCCCACACAGGATCCAAGGGTGTGGTCAGGTTGGCAGCTTTTCCTTTGTTGTTTGTTTGTTTGTTTGTTTGTTTGGGGCAGAGTCTCACTCTGTCACCCAGGCTGGAGTGCAATGGTGCGATCTTGGCTCACTGCAACCTCCGCTTCCCAGGTTCAAGTGATTCTCCTGTCTCAGCCTCCTGAGTAGCTGGGATTACAGGCACCTGCCACCATGCCCAGCTAATTTTTGTATTTTTAGTAGAGACGGGGTTTCAACATGTTGGCCAGGCTGGTCTCGAACTTTTGACCTCCAGTGATCCACCCGCCTCGGCCTCCCAAAGTGTTGGGATTATAGGTGTGAGCCACCACACCTGGTCAGGTCGGCAGCTTTTATTCTAGAATTCGGGCTGATGTTCTTCCATAAAGCTCCGAGGAAGGGCCCCAAAGGGAAAATGGGAAGAATGGGGCAATATAGGACCTCATTTCTCTTCCAATTCTGTTAAGGGCTCAGTGGGAGGGAGAGATGTTAGAGAGAGTGACAGAGACAGAGAAGCAGAGTGAGTCAGGGTGGGCAAAGGGTGGCTTGTTCTGGGGCCAAAAATGACACTTCTCCAGAATGAAGGCTTCCTCAGGTCCCCAGGCCCCTCCCCAAATCTGCTACAGCAACTCTGTCCCCTCTTCTGTGGCCACAGCCCCCTCCCCACCACCCACAGTTGTGTCCTGGGGACAGAGTCATCCACCTAGATCCCCATTAGACCTTAGGGGAATTCTAGCAAGGGGCTCCCGTTGGCTGTGTGACCCTGCACAGGGCTTTTCCCTTCTCTGGGCCCATCTGTACAATGTGGGGGCTGAACCAGGCCTATAAGGGACATACCAGCTCTGACATTCATTGAATAATGACTTAAGAGATATCTCAGCCCCTCCTCTTCCATGTGCCCTGATAATCCATGGCTATGGGGGAAGGGAGCAGTCATCCTCCATCCCTCCACCCATGGCTTCCCAGAGCCCAAGTGTCCCCTGTCTCTGCAGCTCCATGGCGGCCTGCCTGCTTCTCCTGGGCATCCTTCTACTGCTGCTGCCCCTGCCGGTCCCTGCTCCCTGCCACACAGCCACACGCTCAGAGTGCAAGCGCAGCCACAAGTTTGTGCCTGGTGCATGGCTGGCCGGGGAGGGTGTGGACGTGACCAGCCTCCGCCGCTCGGGCTCCTTCCCAGTAGACACACAAAGGTTCCTGCGGCCCGACGGCACCTGCACCCTCTGTGAAAATGCCCTACAGGAGGGCACCCTCCAGCGCCTGCCCCTGGCACTCACCAACTGGCGGGCCCAGGGCTCTGGCTGCCAGCGCCATGTAACCAGGGCCAAAGTCAGCTCCGCTGAAGCTGTGGCCCGGGATGCGGCTCGTAGCATCCGCAACGACTGGAAGGTCGGGCTGGATGTGACTCCCCAGCCCACCGGCAACGTGCATGTGTCTGTGGCTGGCTCACACTCACAGGCAGCCAACTTTGCAGCCCAGAAGACCCACCAGGACCAGTACAGCTTCAGCACTGACACAGTGGAGTGCCGATTCTACAGGTGAGAGCTGGGGCTAGGGGGTGGAGGGCTGGAAAAGGTGTGGGAAACTCTAGGTGGTCTAGGAGCCCTGGAAAGGCAGAGTCCTCCAATCAAACTTGGAGGCTGCTTCTACTAGGAGGAAACTGCAGTCCTGGCTCCCAGACTTCAGGTGATTCAGCCCTGTGGCCTCCTCTCATCCACGAGGTCCCCAATCTGGGAGTGCCCAGTGAGACACCAAGTAGAGAGAAAGTGAGTGAGACCATGTCTGAGAGCCAACAGGGTGCCATTTAGGTCTAGGGAGTACTCAACCCTCCCTTTCCTGGGCACAGCCAGCCTTCCATGGAGTCCTTCTTGGATAGGGACAGAGGCAGGAGACCTGGCCGGGTCATCCTTCCTCATTGCTGTGTAACCTTGAGCATCTCACTTCTCTCTGAGCTTCAATCATCCACTCAACAAATACTCACATCTGCCTGTGGCAGGGCCACACTGCTGAGCAACAGCAGTTGCTACCCTAGCCCCTGGGAGTAGGAGTTCTGGGACCCAGATTCCACATCTGAGAAAGGCACAGTGTTTGTGGGCCAGCCCCAAGTCACCTGCTCTGATTCCTCAGACCTGAAGGCCACGTTTCCTCTACAGAGAGGCCGAGTATGGCCCAAGCTGTCAGGATCCCGGGCATGTGGGACCCATCCAGAGGGACAGATGGATGAAGGCCATATGACTAGGTTCCAAAGTCCGATGGATACCATCAGTGCGGGGTCTTTTTTTTTTTTTTTTTTTTTTTTTTTTTTTTTTTTTTTTTGAGACGGAGTCTGGCTCTGTCGCCCAGGCTGGAGTGCGGTGGCCGGATCTCAGCTCACTGCAAGCTCCGCCTCCCAGGTTTACTCCATTCTCCTGCCTCCGCCTCCCAAGTAGCTGGGTCTACAGGCGCCCGCCTCGTCGCCCGGCTAGTTTTTTGTATTCTTTAGTAGAGACGGGGTTTCACCGTATTAGCCAGGGTGGTCTCGATCTCCTGACCTTGTGATCCGCCCATCTCGGCCTCCCAAAGTGCTGGGATTACAGGCTTGAGCCACCGCGCCCGGCCACTTTTATGTTCTTTTTTACTTTTTCTTAAAAAAAAAAATTAGAGATAGGGTCTCACTATGTTGCCCAGGCTAGTCTCAAACCCCTGGGCTCAAGTGATCCTCCCACCTCAGCCTCCCAAAGTGCTGCGGTTACAGGCATGAGCCACCGTGCCTGGCCAGGATCATTGCTTTTATGATAAGAAAATAAAAGGAAAGGAAAAAAAATGTTATTTTGAAAAGGAAAAGAGAAAATACATACACAGAGCACTGAGGTCCCTGAGGGGTGAGAGCGGAGGCCTCCCTGCCAGCCCCATGCCACAGCGCTTGCACTCTGGAGGCCCCTGGGTTCCAGTCCTAGTTCTGCCCACTTACGTGTGACCTTGAGCAGTCCTGAAGGAGTTGTTTCATTGAATGGCGGAAATACTATCCCTGGGCCCAGCTGAGGTCTCTCTCTTCTTGCAGTTTCCATGTGGTACACACTCCCCCACTGCACCCTGACTTCAAGAGGGCCCTCGGGGACCTGCCCCTCCACTTCAACGCCTCCACTCAGCCCGCCTACCTCAGGCTCATCTCCAACTACGGCACCCACTTCATCCGGGCTGTGGAGCTGGGCGGCCGCATCTCGGCCCTCACTGCCCTGCGCACCTGTGAACTGGCTCTGGAAGGGCTCACGGACGACGAGGTGGATGACTGCCTGACCGTCGAGGCCCAGGTCAACATAGGCGCCCGCGGCAGTTCCTCAGCCGAAGCCAAAGCC
Source organism: Rhinopithecus bieti (assembly GCF_001698545.2). NCBI lineage: Eukaryota > Metazoa > Chordata > Mammalia > Primates > Cercopithecidae > Rhinopithecus > Rhinopithecus bieti. Next base: position 46,687 of record NW_016805647.1, read on the forward strand.
TGTGAGGAGAAGAAGAAGAAGCACAAGATGACGGCTTCCTTCCACCAAACCTACCGGGAGCGCCATTCGGAAGTGGTTGGCGGCCATCACACCTCCATTAACGACCTGCTGTTCGGGAGCCAGGCCGGGCCCGAGCAGTACTCGGCCTGGGTGAACTCGCTGCTCGGCAGCCCTGGCCTGGTGGACTACAGCCTGGAACCCCTGCATGTGCTGCTGGACAGCCAGGACCCGCGGCGGGAGGCACTGAGGAGGGCCCTGAGTCAGTACCTGACGGACAGGGCTCGCTGGAGGGACTGCAGCCGGCCGTGCCCGCCCGGGAGGCAGAAGAGCCCCCGAGACCCGTGCCAGTGTGTGTGCCATGGCTCAGCGGTCACCACCCAGGACTGCTGCCCTCGGCAGAGGGGCCTGGCCCAGCTGGAGGTGACCTTCATCCAAGCGTGGGGCGTGTGGGGGGACTGGTTCACTGCCACGGATGCCTATGTGAAGGTGTTCTTTGGTGGCCAGGAGCTCAGGACCAACACCGAGTGGAACAATAACAACCCCATCTGGTCAATGCGGCTGGATTTTGGGGATGTGCTCCTGGCCACAGGGGGGCCCCTGAGGTTGCAGGTCTGGGATCAGGACTCTGGCTGGGACGATGACCTCCTTGGCACCTGTGATCAGGCTCCCAAGTCTGGTTCCCATGAGGGGAGATGCAACCTGAAACATGGCCACCTGAAATTCCGCTATCATGCCAGGTGCTTGCCCCACCTGGGAGGAGGCACCTGCCTGGACTACATCCCGCAAATGCTTCTGGGGGAGCCTCCAGGAAACCGGAGTGGGGCCGTGTGGTGAGAACAGTGAGCTTGGAGAGGACTAGTGTGCTTGGACTGAAGGGGTTCTTACAGTGGGAGCCAGGGCTGTCTTCGTATTCCCATTAGACCAAGCTCGTCCAACCCGAGGCCCGCATGTGGCCCGGGATAGCTTTGAATGCGACCCAACACAAATTCGCAAACTTTCTTAAAACATTGTGAGATTTTTGTTTTGCGATTTTTTTTTTTTTTTTTAGCTCATCAGCTATGGTTAGTGTTAGTGTATTTTATGTGTGGCCCAACACAATTCTTCTTCCAATGTGGCCCAGAGAAGCCAAAAGATTGGACACCCATGAGATAGATGGAAAAGGGAGACTCAGACTATTTTTCAGGGAGGTGGCTGGGTGTACACGCCAACCCCAATTCACCCTGTCCAAATTGCCTAAGCCCTCCGTCATTCTCGAGCCCTGCAGTCACAGCTACACAAATCACAGCTTCAGCCAGGAGCTGGGCAGAAAGGCCAAGCTCCCAACAGGCTGCCCAGGACTGGTCTTTTAGGACCCTTCCCTTGAGCCCTCTGTGGTGTGGCAAAGCCACTTCATTGCTTTAACTGGAGTCCCATCAGCTCCAGCTGCTCTGTCTTCCTTGCCCACAATGCTTTGCCCCTCAGACAAATGGAGGCCTGTCCTGACTTGTCTCACCGTGTACATAGCTTGATAAAGGGCCAATAAATATGATGTTCTGGTGATCATCATGGCAGTGTTGTGGCAGAGGAAAAGATGGGACCAAACAAACTCCAGAGATTAACTTCTACATTAGCAACCCAGTGAAAACAGGCGGGCAGGTAACGTATATAAACTGCTTTCCCACTTCTGTCAGAAACGTGGGGACCCAAAATATTTTACCTTCCTCATAATTCTCTGACTCAAGAAAGCAGCAGCATAAACGTGGTGATAAATGGCAACAGGCATTCAGCTCCCAGCTGGAAGACAATAGGGCATGGTGAGGACTGTGGTGAACTGAAGAGCGTGCATCTTATGTGCGGGGGAGGGGCTGCAGTGCTGCTCCAGCCAAACATTTCATGCAGGAACGTGAGCCCCGTACTGCCAGGTCTTCTACTTTTTAAAAGTCAAACCACAATTTGACTTCTAACTGTGACAGTTAATTTCACTTTGTGAAAATAAACCTCTGTGGGCAAACATGGTACAAGCTAAAGAGAACATGCGTGTGGGCCATAATTGATCCAGGGCTATCTGTTTTGAAAGTTTTACTTTCAACAGAACCATTTTGCACAAAGCTGAAAAGCTCTCCCCTGTCTCACAATTTCAAGGAAAGGAGCATTGGTTCTAACAAGGTGGGCTCTGTGGGCCTCCTAGGCCTTGGATGCAGAAAACCCAGAGTCTCGGGTTCCAACATAAGATGAAATGGTCTTTGTTTCACATGCCTGGGACATAGGCCTCAGCACACAGTCCCATGGAGTGGGTGGCAAGATTCCAGGCGGCTTCCTGGACACGGCTGTTCAGGCTGTGCAGGGTCATTGTCAGAGGGTCCAGAGGAGCGGGCACAGCCCTTCCGACTCTCTTTGAAACTCCCTATAAGCTAAGTTCTTTGAAGTTTGTATGGGACCCACAGGCCCAAATGCCAAGCAGTGACATTACACTAACCCTAAATCCCCAGGTGGGGCAGGAGGGGTGACCAAGGACCAAAAGCCTGGGTGAAACTACTGTTACCACATGTCCCATTCACAGACACACACTCAAATGAGAGCATGAGAGAGACCTCGACACTTCACAGTGGCTGCTGCACTCACTGGAAACAAACATGGGGGTGGGCAGTGCCCCCCGGGGAAAGCAGAGTCACAAGGCCAGGGTGGGCCTGGCTCAGGGGACAGCCCTGACAAGAAATGGAAGTCTTGCTCAATATCTATGTGATCAGTGACCCCCAGCAAGTCTCTCTGCCTCCTAGGCCCCAGTTTCTCCAAAAGGACAGTCTGTTTTAGTCCCTTCTCAGGACTGCCTTGAGCCTTCCTGGTGCTACAGGAGGGTGCTGGAGGTTCGTCTGGTTTCATACATAGCAGGAGGAGGGGACCTAGCAGGAGGAGGGGATTTAACTGCAGTCACAGAAGAAGTTAGTGCCAGAAAGAGCCAACCCTAACTCAAGACCCAGCATTACATTTTCATTTCCACCCCGCCTGGACATTGGGATGCTTTGGCACACCTGAGGCCCCCTTGTTTGTTTGGGGACGTCTCCACTGTGCCAGTCACCTTCCGTTTGCCCTTCAGATCTTGTCCCCACCCACTCCACCCTGCTCCGACCCAGGGGACTGACCTATCTGAGCCTTGTCAGTGGGCAGATTAGGGAGGTGGAGTACAAATAGTAGGGCCTTTGCTCCCCTCCATGTCCCTAGTGAGGTGGGCTTGGGCTGGCTGTGTCCCTCGAGTCACTGCACCTCTCCAGGGACCTCTGCACATCTCACTCTCTCTTTTTATGTTTTTTTTTTTTTTTTTTTCCGAATGCAGCTTGTTTGGTCCCATCTTTGCCTCTGCCACAACACCACCAGTCACCCTGGCTGGAGGTGCATTGGCATAATCATGGCTCAGTGCAGCCTTGACCTCCCAGGCTCAGGTGATCCTCCCACCTCAGCCTCCTGAGTAGCTGGGAGTACAGGCGCGTGCCGCCAAGCCTGGCTAATTTTTGTACTTTTGGTAGAGGCGGGGTTTCTCCATGTTACTGAACTCCTGAGTTCAGCAATCCTCCCACCTCAGCCTCCCAAAGTGGTGGGATTACAGGTGTGAGCTACCACACCCGGCCTGCACGTCTCTTTCTTTCCCTGTTCTAGTCACTGCCCCTGCCCCTTGTCCCTTCAGACCTAGGGCTGGAAAACTTTGCCGCTGCTCATCCTAAGACACTGCACTATTTCTTCCACTCCCTACAGCTTAAGTCTGAATAAACCTTCCACCAATTATTGTAATTTGAATATGCCACTGGCATCCTACTGGGGCCCTCGATGACAGGGTCATCCTCTTTATGAGTCTGGTGAGGAGCAGAGCCCACCTCCCCATGAAGCTGAAAATGCCCAATGATGTCTATCCCACCCTCCCTGATACCTAGGAAAGGACATGGGACTGGGGCTGCCAGTCAGGTACAGCTGCCTAGGTATGTGATTTCCTGAGAAGCAAGCAGTGAAATAAGGGTTTGAGTGCAGGTAATTTATGAAGAGGTGATCCCAGGAAGCACTAGTAGGGGAGAGGAGAAGTGAGCTGGCAGGGAGGGTAGCCAATAAAAAGTACATTTTCAGCTGGGCGTGGTGACTCATGCCTGTGAGCGTGGGAATTCCAGCACTTTGGGAGTCCAAGACGGGCAGATCACTTGAGGCCAGGAGTTCGAGACCAGCCTGGCCAACATGGTGAAACCGCGTCTACTAAAAATACAAAAAAATTAGCTGGGTGTGTTGGTGCACGCCTGTAGTTCCAGCCACTCAGGAGGCTGAGGCGGGAGAATTACTTGAACCCAGGAGGAAGAGGTTGCAGCGAGCCGAGATCATGTCACTGCACTCCAGCCTAGGCGACAAAGTGAGACTCTGTCTCAAATTCTTAAAAAAAAAAAAAAAAAAACAGTGCATTTTCCCACAAATCTTCACTGAGCAGCCAGAGCTGTCCTGGAGACAAAGAAGGACACGTGCCTCTAGCCAAGGATTGAGGGAGCCAGGGTATTTTCATACACCATGTGTGTCTGCTCCCAGACATGGATGTTAATTTCCCCCTTACTCCACCAAAGGGGCAGGCAGAGCAGAGTCCAATGGCCAGGGAAAACCCTCAGGGGAAGAGGCAGAGGCTGAGTCCAAATGTAGGAACCTGCGCTGGGATGATATGGCCCAGGGGATGCAGGTGCCGACCTTGCTCCCCATGGAATCTGGAGCTGTCATTGCAGTAAGAGGGAGTTCCTGGGACTGCTGGTGAGAGTATCTAGGGATTATGGGGTCGGACGAACAACCAGAGTAGCTAGGGCTCTGCAGCAGTGTCCCCCCTGGGCCAGTCCAAGGCAGGATTTAGGGGCACTGTTCCTGGATGCTCAGGCTGCCCAGCCATCCAGGTGACTCTGTGAGATGCCCAGTTAATACATTCTTTTTCTACTTATCTCATCCAGACTTGGCTTCCTTTGCCCGCAGTTAAAAGCCCTGGTTAACAACACCATCCCCTTCCCCAACACTAGTGGGGTCATACCCTTGGAACCATCACACAGTTGTCCCCCATCCCCTCCCTCCCAATGGCAGGAAGCACAGAAGCAGGGGTCCATTCACGTTCTCCATCATCTGACAGATTGTTACTGATTGCCTCTTCTGTGATCCAGGTCTTGGGGCCCCCAAGGACAGAAAGTCATGCCGAGCACCTGTCCCCTTGAGGGCTGCATCCGACAGGAAGACAGACGTGGGCACACTGGAAGCTACAGGTAGTCAGGATGACATTCATTTTCATATGCACACACAGTCTAAGGGGTCTCTTCCAAGACTTGGGGCTGGCATTGACAACAACCCAGGTTTTTTGTTTTTTCTGTTTTTAGTGACGAGGTCTTGCTCTATCGCCCAGGCTGGAGTACAGTGGCACGGTCATAGCTCAGTGCAGCCTTGACTCTTGGGCTCAGGTGATCCTCCCACCTCAGCTTCCTGAGTAGCTGGCAGGCACCACCATGCCTTTTATGCATGCACCATAAAGACATGCACAAATTTTTTAATGTTTTGCAGAGTCAGGATCTCTCCACATTGCCCAGGCTGGTCTCAAACTCCTGGCCTCAGGTGATCCTCCCACCTTGGCCTCCCAAAGTGCTGGGATTACAGGCGTGAGCCACCGCACCCAGCCCCAGCTTTTGTTTTTTAAGCAGTTGCTACAGCACCATCATCTCCCTCCACACACAGCTTTGTGGTCCTGACAAGCCTGCACAGTGAGCCTGGCATCTCTGATGTGTTTAGACAGAGGAGGTGCCTGCTGGAGGGGAGGTGGTGTAGGGGTGAGGGAGCGAGGTAGTTTCTTGTGGTGAGGGGTCTGCTGCAGCCTTGGGAGGCTGTGGTTCCTCTTGCTCACCAGCATCTCCATTCCTCCACACCACTCCACATCCTGACATCTGCTGCTTCCTCATAACCACAGCCTCTCCAGCCCAGGCCCCCAGCATCACTTGCTTGGCCCTCTCCGCCTTTGGCCTCCTCACTGATCTCAGGGCTCGTGCATGCCCCTCACTCACCCTGCAGCCACGGTGATGCCAGCACCCTGCACAGATCCCCTCAGACCCCACCACAACCACCAGCCCCTGCACCTCTATCTAAGGCCTATGCTGGGGCCCACCCTGCCTGCCCCATCAAGAGGCCAGAAGTATTTGAGAATAGTGTCCATGTCCCGCTCAGTCCAGAAAAACCCGCAACCAGTGGCTGAGGAAAGTTGGTGTATAAGTGCCCCAGCTCACTCCATCCAGGGAATAACTGTAGGACATATGCCACACTGGCTCCCAGAGTTCTACAGCAGGTGGAAGCTCCATTTGCACACAGAAGTGACTTGCTTGACCACATACACCATCTTGGCTGCCTCCCTTTCCTGTCTCACTACCGTACCCCCTCACTGGTATTTTCCGGAGTCACCCCCCCAGTGGAAACTATATACTTGTGGGTCTGTGCCTCAGGGTCTGCCTCTGAGGAAACCAGCTAAGACACACATCTGACTGTGTCATTGACTGGCTCACACTCTATCGACTCCTTGTAGCTAAGTCCTCCTCACCCTTCAGCCTTCACTTCAAAGATCACTTACTCCAGGAAGCCTTCCCTGACTGCCAGATCTAGATCATGCCGTCCTCCACCCTTCTTCTGTAGTCCCCAGCGTTTCCCCATCATAGCACTGTGAAGCCACAAGCCATTTCTATCTTACTCATGGTTGAATCAACTAGTCCAGCACCTGGCATAAATTTGATAAATAAAAAATATTGGATGGATAAGTAGATGGAAGATGAATAAGTGGATGAATGAACCCCACCAAGGAATTTTCCAGCCTCTGCTTGAACTCCCCCAGAGACAGAGAGCTCATTACCTCCTACGGTAACTGTCCCACATTTAGAAGGTTCTAACCATGAGCTCTCATATTACACAGAAGCAAACCTCCTACATAGAAGCCTACACAGTAGGCTACCTACCACAGAAGCCTAACATCCAGTCCTGGTTGTGGCTCAAGGATTCTATACATGTAAAACTCTGGTTTTAGCCAAATGTGTTAGTCCTAGCTATTTGGGAGGCTAAGGCAGGAGGAGCACTTGAGCCCAGGAGGTCAAGGCTGCAGTGAGCTATGATCGTGCCACTGCACTCACTCCAGCCTAAGCAACAGAGTGAGACCCAGTCTCTAAAAATACATACATACATACATAAATCTCTGGCCCTGTTTTCAATGTGGTTAGGCAGAAGGACCACTGGGCTGATTCCAGTCCATGCAGCAGCTTCCCCTCACTCTCCTTCTATGAAGGAGTCTTGGAAGGGCCAGACACTGCCCAGGAGAAGGTGGAGGTGGGGCTGAGCCAGCCGCCCCTCTTCCCTATAGCTGACAACAGAAGTGAGACCCCCTCCTGGGAGGGATGGATGCTCTTGGTTGTTTGCTCTTGATTCTTCATTCCTCAGTAGACCTCATCACCAACTGGGGTCAATTGCAGCTAGGGCAGCTGTTTCTCTGGGCAAAGCTGGTGCCTACTTGGCCTGGGCAGGTTCTGGCCACAGAGGGACAAGGTCTACCACCTTAGTCTGCTCACAGGATCTCCTCCCCTCCTTTCGCCTACACTGGCTGATGAGGTCCTTTCCAGTCTTGACTTCCACAGCTCAGCTGACCACAGCACTCCTAGGGCGGGGGCAGGCTGAGCATCTGCCAGGTTTTCACCATTGAGGGCAGGAGGATGTGACTGGTGCAGTTGAGACCAAGGTCACAGGTGAGATTTTCAGGGGGTGGTTAGAGTTAGTGATGCACAGAGATAGTCTCAGTCACAGACAGGATCCTGGAGAGCAACCAGGGACTGACATCCAACCTAAGCCACAAATGAAAAGACCCCAGCCACACTCACCGGAGACCCAGTCATAGAAACCAGTCTAATCGTATGAATTCCGACTTTGGTCCAAGACAGATTCCCAACCGCAATCAGCTCTCTTGTACATTGCAAGCACATAAAACTCTCCCTCCAGACTTGAGTTCCCAGCTGCAAATAAGGGGGCTGGAACTGTGATTTCTTTGCAGCTTTCAGCTTGGAGAGTCTCAGCCCTGATCCCGCAAGCTGTCTAGTCCCTGACACTCAGTGGCATGGCCTGGTGTGTCAGAGGTGTTTGAACCAGAGTGACTCCATCTTGAATAGGGGCTGGGTAAAATGAGGTTGAGACCTACTGGGCTGCATTCCTAGGAGGGTAGGCATTCTAAGTCACAGGATGAGACAGGAGGTCAGCACAAGAAACAGGTCACAAAGACCTTGCTGATAGGACAGGCTGTGGTAAAGAAGCTGGCCAAAACCCCTCAAAACCAAGATAGTAATGAAAGTGACCTCTAGTCTTCCTCACTGCTCATTATATGCTAATTATAATGCATTAGCATGCTAAAAGACACTCCCACCAGCGCCATGACAGTTGACAAATGTCATGGCAATGTCAGGAAGTTACTCTATATAGTCTAAAAGGGGGAAGAACCCTCAGATACAGGATTTGCCTGCCCCTTTCCCAGAAAACTCATGAATAATCCACCTTTATTCAGCATTTAATCAAGAAATAACCATAAAAATAACCAACAAGCAGCCCTTGGGACTGCTCTGCCTGTGGAGTAGCCATTCTTTTGTTTCTATACTTCTCTGATAAGCTTGCTTTCACTTTATAGATTCACCTCAAATTCTTTCTTGCACGAGATCCACGAACACTCTCTTGGGGTCTGGAACGGGACCCCCGTCCGGTAACAGGTGGGCCCAGCAGCCCTGCCCTCGCCAGTCTGCACAATGGGTACATCCAATGAACAACACCATCTTTCTCATGCTGGAAGAAGCCCTGATCCTATTAACTTTCTCTTCCCAAAGGCTCAGATACTCAACCCTGCCCAAGCAGAACCAGAGCAGCTGCTGTTTGGTGAGGCAGAATCAGAATATTTTGTTTATTGTGGGCTCCAACTGTGCATCTGCACTCATAGTTAATCTCCACAGCAGCTGGTTCCCAGTTTCCTCTTAAAAGAGCAGTGACGTCAGCTTGCTGGCAGGCAGGACACTGGATTTTTCCCTGGGAAACCCAAACTCCCTGTAAGACTCAACCAACACAAAAGGAGGCTGACCCTGAAGAAAACATACTTGTCTCTCTTTCCTCTTTATGAAACTGCCTTTGCAAAAATTGTAACAGTGAGAAAATTGTAACAGTGAAAGAGATCTGATCTGACTAGCTCCCATCTTGCTTTTAACCTCCAATGTGCCATTGGTCATTCCTGGGCTTGGGCCAAGCTAACTTTGGGAGAAATTTAGTTTACAGTCTAACTGATACTAGCCCTTCCCCAAAACTCAACTGCCTTGTAAAACTAATGAAAAACCATCAGGTTAGGAGGATAGGAGGAGCCTGAATTCTGCTAAGATGTAGGCATAAACGATTAACCCCCATTATTCCAAAGGGCACAAGATTTGCAACTTCCGCAATTACTCCTGCACATAACCTAACTACTGAAGAACACCTAAGACTGGCCTTTGGAGATGTTCTTTTAGACTCGCATTTCTGACAACCAGATGGCCCCGCCTGGACCCATGACTCTTGGCTCAACTGCTCCTGTGGTTCCCCCACTCCAGAGGCAGACTCAACAAGCACAGAGACCATTTTCCACACCTCTACAATTGCATCCCCAGCCAATCAGCAGCACCCATTCCCTTGCTGCCAAACTATCCTTGAAAAACCCCAGCCTCTGAATTTTTAGAGAGTGCTGATTTGAATAATACACCTTCAGTCACCCATTCAGCTGGCTCTGTGTGAATTAAACTCTTCATTGCAATTCCCCTGTCTTGAAAATCAGCTCTATCTGGGCAGCCAGCAAAATGAACCCACAGGGCATTTCAGGTTCATTTTCACAGTTACATTTATTCACAGGAATCAGCACCATCAGGCACTAGGACCTTCACACAAGGCTCCGCCAGTGGCAGAAGGCAGTAATTGTGAGGGGACATAGCTACTGCACACGCCTGTCCTCCACCATGGTAGTGTGGGTTCTAGGGCTTCATGTGATTTCATTTCGTAAAGCATTTTTCCAAGTTGGAGAAATGGAGAGACCTCACTCCCTTTCCCTGCCCTTCACTTCCATTATTTTTTTCTCACAAACACCAGAAGTAAAATACTAAAAAATATTTCTTGAGCACTTACTATAGTGTTTTAAGGACCATACATGCAACACATGTTGTTTTACGTGACATGTAAATACAACATGTATATGTAATACATATTAGCTCCTTTAGTCTTCCCAACAACGCTGTAAGGCAAATAAGGTTGGTGCAAAAGAAGTAATTGCGGTTTTTGCCATTACTTTTAAATGGCATTACTTTTAATGCCAAAAACCACAATTACTTTACTTTTAATGGCAAAAACCACAATTACTTTTGCACCAACTTAATACTTATCCCCATTTTAGAAATGAAGTAGCCCAGAAAACTCTGGCTTTTCCCCTCACATTTGCCCGGAACTTTCTCCAGCAGCTGCACTGCAGGACGCCTGAATGCCCACAGTGTTCTCGCAGCCTCCCCTAACGCCATCCCTTCCTGGTCCTCACAGCCATCTTCAACACAGTGGCTGGAAAGGATTCACTTTAGGGGAATGTCCTTGGGGGGCCATCTCCCCATGCTACCCTGACACTTGCTTTTTTAAAAATCTGATAAGATATACACAACTCAGCATTTTTCATTTTAACCATTTTAACCATTCATAAGTGTATAGTTCAGTCATATTAAATGCATTCGCCACTATCTACACCTAAAATTTTTCAAGATCCTCAACAAAAACTCTGCAGCCATTAAAAAATGACTTTCCCTTAGCCTCTGGTAACCTCTTTTCTTTTTTCTGTCTGTATGAATTCACCCTATTCTAGGTATGTCATATAAGTGGAATCATGCAATATTTCTCTTGTTTCTGCTAATTTCAGTTAGCACAATTTTCAGGCTTCATCCGTGTTGTAGCATGTATCAAAATTTTATTCCTGCTGGGCACGGTGGCTCACACCTGTAACCCCAGCACTTTGGGAGGCTAAGATGGGTAGATTACCTGAAGTTACGAGTTCGAGACCAGCCTGGCCAACATGGCGAAACCCCATCTCTAATAAAAATACAAAAATTAGCCAGGTGCGGTGGTGGGTGCCTGTAATCCCAGCTACTCAGGAGGCTGAGGTGGGAGAACTGCTTGAACCTGAGAGGCAGAGGTTGCAGTGAGCTGAGATTGCACCATTGCACTTCAGCCTGGGCAACAGAGTGAGACTCTTTCTTAAAAAATAACAATAAAGATAAAAAATGTTATTCCTTTTGTGGCTGAATATATTCCACTGTATGTCTAGAGCGCAGTTTGCTTCTCCACTCATCCATCAATGGACAGACTCTCGGCTTGTTTCCCCCTTTGGCTATTGTGAATAACACTGCCATGAACATTGATGTGCAAGTATCTATTTGAGTCCCTGCTTTCAACTCTTTTAAATATATACCAAGGAGTGGAATTGTTGGGTCATATGGTAGTTCTATGTTTAACCTTGTGAGAAACCACCAAACTGTTTTCCACAGTCTGCTTCTAGCTTCTCAGCTAGCCTCTGCCTTGGCCTTCCTGAGACCCCCTTACCACCTGTGAACCCCAAATATCTGAGACAGGTCTCAGTAAATGTCGTTATTTTGCCAAAGCTAAGGGCGTGCGTGTGTGACACAGCCTCAGAGGTCCTGGGAACATGTGCCCAAGGTGGTCGGGGCACAGTTTGGTTTTATACATTTTAGGGAGACATGAGACATCAATCAACATAAGTAAGATGAACATCGGTTCCCTTCTGAAAGGCAGGACAACTGGAAGTGAGGAGGGGACTTCCCAGTCATAAGGAGGTAAGACACAAACGGCTGCATTATTTTGAGTTTCTGATTAGCCTTTCCAAAGGGGGCAATCAGATACTCATTCATCTCAGTGAGCAGGGGGATCACTTTGAATAGAATAGGAGGCAGGTTTGCCCTAAGCAATTCCCAGCTGGCTTTGCTCTTTGGCTTAGTGATTTTGGGGTCCCAATAATTAATTTCCTCTCACACACCCATGAGATCAGGACTTGACCAGGGGTCCTGCTCAGCTCCCCAGCATCAAGGAGTCCACCCTCTACTCAGGAAGGCCTTTGCAGCCACCGTCCCCCTACACTGCCTTCACTTAAGCTGTCCTCTGGAGTGGAGGCCCTGGCCAGGCAGGGAGAACGGAAAGCTGCATGGGTGGGCACCTACACTGGGTCCCAGGCTTCTCTCCCTGGTGCCACCTCCTTCTGTTGATGCCTCTCTGTCTCCATAGCCCCTGCACAGGCCTGGCACAGCATACTGATGAATGAATGAATGAATGAATGCTGACATGTTCCCACTTCACCTCATCCCCTCACAGGACTGTGAGCTCATGGAGGGTAGGGCCCACAGCTTGTTCATCCCAGTATTCCCACAAAGCCTGGTCTGAAAGGGAAATTCACAAACAAGAAAACGTTTGTTGGACCAAAGTGAATTAAAATGACTGAGAACTGAGAACAGATTGTTGGAGGGGTGGGGGGAAGGAGAACAAGAGAGAGACAGAGTGGGGGAGATAGAGGAACTCCAAGCCCTGCTCCTGAGAAGAAGCTAAGAAGAGGTGGCCTGGGCTCCTGTCCCCTCCCCTCCCACCTCGTCATCTTCAGGGCTCCCTTGCAGAGAGGAGCAGCCCCCTTCTCACTGCTTCTCTCCCACCCGGAAAGGCCAGCTCTTCTCCTTTTTACCTAGAAACGACTGGAGACTCACAGTTGAGGGAGACAATACTTTTGGAGGAAGGGACTTGGCCCAGAGCCAGTCGAGGTTCCCTGCCCCTGGCACACATGCCTAAGAGGCACAAACTCATCACAAATGCCAAGCACTTTCAGGGGTTTTCGTGTGTTTACCTTTACTTACCACTGCCTAAGTGCCTACTGCAGGACAGGCTCTGCATAAATGCTTGATCTCACTTTATTTTCCTAAGGGCCTCTTTTATACATGAGGAAGCTGAGGCTCAGAGAGGTCTGATAGCTTGCCCAAAGTCCCCCGCTCACTTAATTGCTGCAAAGGGTAGGATTTGGACAAGCAGCATCTGCAGCCAGTGGCACTGGGTATGTCCTCCCCTCAGCTGCTGCAGGGTCTGAGGCGGTGCCCGGGTGCCCTAAGTCACTCTTCTCCTTCTGGCCAGGGCAGAGGGGACTCCTCAGGGCCCTCCCTCCACACTGGTTAATCTTAGCTCCTCTGGCTGTTGCTCCCTACTCCCCTGGGCATTTGGAAGTGACGCCCACGGGTGGCATACAGTGCCAGCTCTCCGGGGGCCAGAGCTAGGGGCACTCACTGAGCAGACCCCAGCGCCCATGCCCACTCTTGGGACCAGAAGAAGGTGGGCAAGACTGGAAATGGGAATTCCAGGGAGCTTGAGGGAAAAGTAAGGAGTGTGCCCTGAGTACCCCCATGTCAGGCACCATGCCAGGCACGCCGGATCCCCTCTCTGTCACTCCAACCCTCTCAGCTGGCAGTGAGGACCTCACAGGCAGAACAGGAGGAGAGCTAGCTCCAGGCCCCATGTGGATGGGCCAGAAGGCCCCACTCCCCATCACTCACACCCTCCCTCCCTCAGGAAGCTGAGTGCTGAGGGAGTGGCCAGGTCTCCAGTCTGCCAGGAGCCCCTCCCCACTGCTAACAGAGCAAGCTGGGCACGGGAAACATGAAGAGCCCAGGTCTAAGCCGGAGCCTGCAGTCTAGACATGAACATCCGTTTATGATTTAAAAAACAAAACTAAAACAAGGTTTTCGGACCCCACGACATGGCAAATGAGATGGCAAGGAATTATGTAACTTTCTAAAGAACCCAAATTGCTTTCAAGTTTTTTTGGAAACCATTTAGACCATGCAGTTTTGCTTATTAAGCAAACCATGCAGATTAGTTTACAAACCCTGAGTAAGTAATCCCTCGTGACTCTGACATGCTCCTGGAAGCTGGTACTGCAAAGACCCCCGCGGGGTGGTGCAGTAGCTCATTCTTGCTCATTATCTGTAGCGTGTTTGAAAATAACACTGTTGCCAGAAAAATAGGGGTACGGATCCAGACCCCCAGGGACAGTTCCTGGGTCTTGTGCAGGAAAAAACTGGGAACAAGTCACAGAGCACACCGAAAGAAATAAATGCAGTGGAAACTCCTTCGTGACAGAGCAGAGCATCCTCAGAAAGCAGGAGGAGGAACGCACCCTCCTTTGTTAGTGTTTCCACTTATAAGAAACAGGCCGGGCGCAGTGGCTCACACCTGCTTTGGGTAACCAAGGTGGGTGGATTCCTTGAGCCCAGGAGTTCAAGACCAGCCTGGGCAACATGGTGAAGATCTGTTCCTACAAAAAATACAAAAAATTAGCCCGGCTTGGTGGCAAGCGGCTGTAGTTGCAGCTACTCAGGAGGCTGAAGTCGAAGGATCACCAGAGCCCAAGGAAGTCGAGGTTGCTGTGAGCCGTGATGGTGCCACTACACTCCAAACTGCACTCCAGCCTGGGCAACAGAGTGACACTGTCTCAAAAAAAAAAAAAAAAAAAAAAAAGTGTAAAGAAGGCTGGATTTTTAGAACATTTGGACATTCTGCCGGCTCAGTGGGAGATGTCCTGTGTGGCCATAAATATTTTGGAGTTATAATTGGTGGTCAGCTTAGAATATGGCTATTTCCAGACCATAAGCATTAACCTTATAGGTGCCTTGTGAGTGCCCAGCTATTCACTTTAAGATGGAGTCACTCTAGTCATGTTTTATTAAACCAGAGGCCTAATAAGCAGGGGTTCCTCTAACAATACTAGGACTTTCTAGAAAAGGCTTCATGATTTAGATTTTCTCCCGTAATTATGTCTCCCAGCTATTTCCTAAAAGCATTTGTTTATTGGTTGTCTTTGTTGTTCTTTGTTCAACAGAACTGGGCATAAGGGTCCTTCCTGATACCATCTGGAGTACACAGCGCTCCCAAAGCCTTCCCAGACCAGAAGTGTGGTGTGGGCTGTGCCCCTTATACTGAGTGTCCTTCAGCAAGTGGCTTCCCCTCCGAGTCCCCAGCTCCTCGTATGCAGCCTGTGCACATTACCGGTGAAAGCAGGCTTTGAGATCACACATGTGCTCACATGTGGGAGGCCCTAATGTAAAAGCAGCTCCAGGCTTTCTCAGAGCCACACTGGAAAGGCCTCTGCTTCTGGGTTGACGCCTGTCCTGCCCCAGCTCCTCTGACGGCTGGGAAATCCTGCCTGTGCTGAGAGGTGTCTGCGGGGAAAGCATTATCAATTCTATTTTAGAGATGAAGGGATTGAGGCCAGGAGAGTGGAGAGATTCACTCAGGAAACACTCACGGACTCTCCTGTGTGTAGTGCCATGGGGATGCAGAGATACACCCGTCCGTCTGCAAATGGCTTCTGTGGTTGCGGCTGTTCTCACCTCCCGCCAAGAGACCTGCTCCGGCAGGGGCCAACTTTCCCCTGCCAAAAATCTTCCCTGGAAAATCTCTTTATGAAGCTATGACCTTGCCTGTCCTCAGCCAGGGAGACAGTGGGAGAACGTCAGCCACCCGGGAAGGGGGTGGGGGCAGAGGGCGGTCCAAGGGCCTGGTCCCACTGCAATGGCCTGGTACCCAAGGCAGGCAGGGAGGGAGGGAGGGTCCTAGGCAACCCCAAGGGGATAGTGTCATCTCGCACGGCCACAGCCTTCCCCCCAGGAACTCCACAGCACCCTCCCCCCACAGGATTTCCATGGACCCCTCCAGCACCTAGGACTTAGATGTACCCACCTACTCAGGGCTTCCATGCCTCCCCTAATCCCCAACATCCAGGGCTCCCCTCCCAAGGGGTTGGAAGCAGCAGGATGCTTTGGTCACTCAGAGCCTGTGTGCTTTGAATTCTTTCTCAAAACCCTTTTATAAATTTAGCCAAAAGAGCAATGACATAACCTTCCCATGGGAAGTACAAACACATCCAAGTTCATTCCCATCTTTCAAGCCCAGAAAACAGCCATAGGCAGCCACCTCAATGGAAATGCCACCCAGGGATACAACAGAACCCATGCCCAGGCAGCTCCAGGACATGTCTTTTTGGGGAGAACTCACCAGAGCTGCCAGGACAGAAGCCTAAGCAGCTAGTTCTCAGTGTCAAGCAAGGCTTCCACATGCTGGGCACAGTGACATGTCGCCAGTCATGGACAAAGTGAGCAAAATAAGGACAGTGTAGTGTCTTAAAGTCACTTCATCTAAAAATTTTTAAAATAATAATAATAATAAACAGACAATAAAATAGGCAAAGGTGACCAAGAAAAAAACACATAAAATATTCATAAACATTGAAATGGAGAATGATGACAAAAATACAGATGCAGAGGAGGCATTTTATTTTATTTTTTCTGGAGACAGGGTCTCACTCTGTTGCTCAGGTTGGAGTGCAGTGGTGCAATCCTAGCTCACTGTAGTCTTGAACTCCTGGGCTCAAGTGATCCTCCCACCTCAGCCCCTTGAGTAGCTAAGACTACAGGTGAGTGCTACCGCTCTGGGGGGTGAGGTGTAGAAGGGGAGTGTTAGCTGTGTTGCTCAAGGCTGGTCTCGAGCTCATGGTCTCAAGCACTCCTCCCACCTTGGCATCCCAAAGTGCTGGGATTACAGGCATGAGCCACCACACCAAGCCAAAAATCTTTTTTTTGACATGGGGTCTCGCTCCGTCACCCAGGCTGGAGTGCAGTGGCGCGACCTCGGCTCACTGCAACCTCTGCTTCCTGAGTTCAAGCAATTCTCCTGCCTCAGCCTCCTGAGTAGCTGGAACTACAGGTGTGCACCACCATGACTGGCCACTTTTTATATTTTTAGTAGAGACGGGGTTTCACCATGTTGGCCAGGCTGATTTTTAACTCCTGACCTCAAGTGATCCTCCTCCCTCAGCCTCCCAAAATGCTGGGATTACAGGTGTGAGCCACTATGCCTGGCTTGAAAATCTTGAAAAAGATTGCTGTCTATGTGTTACTCTAAGAAAATGTTGCCTTTTTACCAAAACTGATCCAAGGGAAAGTAAGAAGCCCGAAAAGACTAATAAACATAGAAGAAAAAAAGTTTATGAAAAATTCATACCTAAAAAAAGACCAGTCCAATATTGAGTTCTATGAAAACTTCAAGCAACAGATGATCCACAAGTTATGTGAACTATTACAAAATATCGAAAAAGACAAAACCACCTAACACCTGTATAAAGCTATTATAACCCTGACAACAAAATTCAAAAGGATAACATGGTGAAAAAAACACTCATAAACATAGTCGCAAATATCCTAAATAAAATATTAGAAATTCAGTTTCAGCAATATGATAGAAGAAAACACCATGACCAAGTAATAAATATTTAAGTGTTGGGAGCAAGCCCCCGAAAATCTGGCCAGAAACTGGCCCCAAGACTGGCCATAAACAAAATCTCTGCAGCACTGTAACATGTTCATAATGGCCCTAATGCCCACGCTGGAAGGTTGTGGGTTTAGGGGAATGAGGGCAAGGAACACCTGGCCCGCCCAGGGCGGAAAACCGCTTAAAGGCATTCTTAAGCCACAAACAATTAGCATGAGCGATCTGTGTCTTAAGGGCATGTTCCTGCTGCAGTTAACTAAGTCCAACCTATTCCTTTAATATGGCCCATCCCTTCGATTGCCATAAGGGATACTTTTAGTTAATTTAACATCTATAGAAACAATGCTAATGACTGGTTTGCCGTTGATAAATATGTGGGTAAATCTCTGTTCGGGGCTCTCAGCTCTAAAGGCTGTGAGACCCCTGATTCCCCACTTCACACTTCTATATTTCTGTGTGTGTGTCTTTAATTCCTCTAGCGCTGCTGGGTTAGGATCTCAGCATTTAAGAATGTAGGCCAGGCACGGTGGCTCACACCTATAATCCCAACATTTTGGGAGGCTGAGGCGGGCAGATCACCTGAGGTCAGGAGTTTGAGACCAGCCGGGCTAATACGGTGAAACCCTGTCTCTACTAAAAATACAAAAATTAACCAGGTGTGAGACACCTGCAGTCCCAGCTACTAGGGAGGCTGAGGCAGGAAAATAGTTTTAACCCAGGAGGTGGAGGTTGCAGTGAGTCAAGATCATGCCACTGCACTCCAGCCTGGGTAACAAAGCAAGACTCCATCTCAAAAAAA
>NW_016805647.1:65437-69566 GCF_001698545.2 Rhinopithecus bieti
TTTTAAAATTAAAAATCCATTTATAATTTTTTAAAATCTGCAAACCAGGAATAAAAGAAAATTTCTTTGACTATGTGCCTACTTGAAACCTAGATCAAAAATTACATTTAGTGGTGAAATATTCCCATTAGACATAGAAAGTATAAGAATGGTCACTATTCCAAATATGGTACAGGAAGGTCTGGCCTTTATAACAAAATACAAGAAAAGGAAATACTAATTATAAATATTAGAAAGAAATTAAATAGTTATTATTTGCAGATAATATCATCATCTATCTTCAAAACCCAAGACAAGTTTTTAAAAATTTAATTATTAAGTGAGTTCAAGAATATGGCCAAATTCAAACAAAGAGAAATATTTATTTTTTCCTACATGAACATTAATTAGTCAATCAGAAACTGTAATAGAAAAAAGACATAATTTCGGCCGGGCGCGGTGGCTCACGCCTGTAATCTCAGCACTTTGGGAGGCCAAGGTGGGCGGATCACGAGGTCAGGAGATCGAGACCATCCTGGCTAACATGGTGAAACCCTGTCTCTACTAAAATACAAAAAAAAAAAAATTAGCCGGGCGTGCTGGTGGGCGCCTGTAGTCCCAGCTACTCGGGAGGCTGAGGCAGGAGAATGGCGTGAACCCAGCAGGCGGAGCTTGCAGTGAGCCAAGCTCATGCCACCGCACTCCAGCCTGGGTGACAGAGCCAGATTCCGTTTCAAAAAAAGAAAGAAAAAACATAATTTCAAAAAATAAATGATTAATAAATTTCATGAGAAATAGGTATGACTTAAAAGAGGAGTATTAATAACTTTTATTATTAAAAGACACAAAAGAAACCTTAATAAACATAGGAAAAAACCTATTCTTTAATGAGAACACACAATATTATAAAAGTGCCCATTCTCCCTAAATTAGTCAATAAATTAAATGTAATTTCAATCAAAATACCAAGATGAGATTTTTAAATAGAAGCCCATATGTTGGTTCTAAAATCCATTTGGAAATGAAAAGTACACTAGAACACTCCAGAAGTATAGAAGAATGAAAAAGAAAGAATGAATGAAAGAAGGAGAGAATGAGGATGGGAGACAGGAGGAGGAAGGAAGAAAGAGCAAGAACTTGAAAAGACCTCCAAAAAATCAATGGAGAGAACAGAGTACAGATATAGAAGACGTCTCCCTTGCAATGACAGAAAACCCAACCCAGCTCACAAAGGGATCTGGGTTGTGGGTTAAAAGTTTTGTGGGCATAGGGGTAACCTGGCTCTAGACATGATAGGATATGGAAGCTTAAGGGTAACATCAGTTGCCTCAGCTCAATTCCATTGGCCTTGGTGTGTTGGTTTCATTTTCATATTTGTTTTCACCTTATGGCTGTATGACAACTGCAGCCATGTCTGGCCTCTCCCTTTAAGTTCCACAAGAATAGTTAAGACTATTCCAGTCACTCAGACAAATGCCAGGGATAAGCTCTGATTGGGTGTAATTGGCTGGCTGAAGCACATGGTCAGCCCTGGGCCAATGGCAGTGCCAGGACAATGAGATGCACAAATTGGCTCAAGCCTTAATTCTTGTTCTCCTGGGGATGGGAAAAATCAGACATGGTTACCAGAAGGATGAATGGAGGCCAGGAGCAACAACAACCCTGTGTCTACTCTATGGACTCAGGTATAAGTGCTTACTTCACATATGATGAAAACCGTAGTTCCAGTAGTAGGAAAATGTGGCTACTCCATAAATAACATAGGCCAGCCTGGTGCAGTGGCACGTGCCTGTGGTCACAGCTACTTGGGAGGCTGAGGCAGGAGAATTGCTTGAGGCCAAGAGGTCGACACCAGCCTGAGCAACATGGCAAGATCCCATCTCTAAAATAATAATAACAAATAATAATAAATTTGGGCCAACTGGATATCCATTTCGGAAAAAAAAATTCACTATCTCATGTCATTCACAAAAAATTATTCCAGATGAATTAAAGCATTAAACATAAAAGACAACACCGTAGAAATATTCAAAGAAAACAGGAAAGAGATCTATAACCATGGGTAGGGAAGAATGCAAAGCTTTAGTCAACATTGAAAATCTGCTAATGTACTTTTAAAATTAACATATTAAAGGAGAAAATATATCACCACCTCAATAGATGTCAAGAAAACATTTTAAAATTAAAATCCATTTATAATTTTTTAAAATCTGCAAACCAGGAATAAAAGAAAATTTCTTTAATTTGACTACGTGCCTACTTAACACAAGTCACAAAATACACCATGTATAAATTTAACAACTTCTCTATGACAAAACACACTAAAAACGTTACAAGACCTGAGACAAACTGGGAGAAAGAACTGACTGTATATCTATCTACTTACCCACAAAACAAATTATACTAAAATTTCATGCCTGGTAATTAAAAAAAGACAACCTAGTAGAAAAATGGGCATATACATAACAGAATAAATTCAAACGGCCAGTAAACATATGAAAGGATGTTCCAACCTCGTTACTGATCTGGAAAAGTCAAGTTAAGATAAAAATAAAAGACTTTTTTCTTATCAGATTGGCAAAAATTAAAAGGATTGGCAACCTCAAATGTTAAAGCGGGAATGGGGAAATGGATACTTTCATAAACTGTGAAAGGCCATGAGTGTGTAATTCAGCTTAGATGCCGTCAATTAGTTAAAAGAAAGAATGACAATTACTTTTGAAGGGCAAAGACACTGTGCAGGTTTGTTGATGGTGAGGTGGGCAGATGTGGGAAAAGGAAAGAATAGCCAAGAAGGGGTGCAAAGTGAAACTCAACAGGCCCGTAGATAATCTACCAAAGTGACTCAGAGGACACAAGCCATTTCCCATTCTTGTGGCTGTTGAGGGGAACCTCTTGAAAGTACACAGCGATTTAAATAACATCAAGTCAGAGAACCACAAGAATTTGACGGAGGGCTTTCAAAGTCATCATGCTTTCCCCTCAGTCTCCTCCCCGAATCACCCCAGCCTGGGCACTCTTCCAGGATCCACCTTTCTTTGCCCCCAACCTGTCATCGAAAATGGCAGAGAGGATTCCCATATCCAGCCCTGAAATGAGCAAGGGTTTGGCATCAGACACGCGTACCTCTAGCTGTAAAATAACACCTTGTGGTATTGTTGGAGGCTTGGACGAGATGATGACTGTAAAAGAACCCAGATATAATGCTTGACAAAGTAAGTAATCTAATAAAGCACATCATAAAATAAGCAAAGTTTACTGATCTGAAACTAGGTCAGTTCCAGCATAAACTGAGACACACAGGAATGGAGAGGACAGGCTCTGAGAGAGCATGTGTATCTAATGGTATTTTAAAGCTAAAAAATAAAGGCAACATTATATGATAGAGTTACCATCTTAACAAATCAATAGGAAAGGGGTCAAGTGTGGTGGCTCACCCTGTAATCCCAACACTTACAGGGAGACTGAGGTGGGAGAATCACTTGAGCCCAGAAGTTCGAGACAAGCCTGGCCAATACAGTGAGATCCCATCTCTAAAAAAAAAAAAATTCAAAAAATAGCTGAGCATGGTGGCATGTGCCTATAGTTCCAGCTACTCTGGAGGCTGAGGTGGGAGGATCACTTGAGCCTAGGAGTTTGGGGGTGCAGTGAGTTATGATTGCACCACTGCACTCTAGCCTGGGTGACAAAGGAAGACTGTGTCCCAGAAGCAGCACAGAATTTAAAAAAGAAAAAGAAAAGAAAGAAAAAGGGAGAAAGGGAGAAAGAAAGGATGAATGAACGAACGAAAGAAAGAAAGAGAGAGAAAGAGAGAGGAAGGAAAGCAAGCAAGCAAGAAAGGAGAAAGAAAGAAGAAAGAGAAAGAAAAAAGAAGGAAGGAAGGAAGGGAGGGAGGGAGGGAGGGAGAGAGAGAGAGAGAGAAAGAAAGAAAAGAAAGAGAAAGAAAGAGAGAGAGAGAAAGAGAGAGAGAAAGGAAGGAAAGCAAGCAAGCAAGAAAGGAGAAAGAGAAAGAAAAAGAAGAAAGAGAAAGAAAGGAAGGAAGGAAAAGAAAGAAAGAAAGAAAAAAAGAAAGAAAGAAAGAAAGAAAGAAAGAAAAAAAGAGGAGGAAGGAAGGAAGGAAAGAAGGAAGGAAGGAAGTAAGGAAGGCAGG
>NW_016805647.1:72456-164448 GCF_001698545.2 Rhinopithecus bieti
AGAGAAAGGAAGGAAAGCAAGCAAGCAAGAAAGGAGAAAGAGAAAGAAAAAGAAGAAAGAGAAAGAAAGGAAGGAAGGAAAAGAAAGAAAGAAAGAAAGAGAAAGAAAGAAAGAAAGAAAGAAAGAAAGAAAGAAAGAAAGAAAGAAAGAAAGAAAGAGGAGGAAGGAAGGAAGGAAGGAGGAAGGAAGGAAGGAAGGGAAACAAACGCCTAAACGAAAAGTCGGCAAAGGACATAAACAATTCATAAAATAAAACAAAAGGCCAATACACATAAAAAAAATCCAACTTCACTATTAGTTAAAAAGAAATACAATTAAACAAATACGAGATTCTATTCTGAGTCATAAAACTGTGGGCAGTGCTAGCAAGGCTGGGAATGAGCATGCCCACTCACTGATAGCTGAGACTCTGAAACAGGGCATTTCTAAACGACAAACTGAAGGTACATGTGGAAAGCCTTCAAAATGAAGCTTCCCTTTATTTAGGAGGTAACCAGAGGTTTGTACTTCCATCCACAGATTTGGAGGCACGAACTCAGATGGCTACAGCCTCCTCCATCCACAGGGAAGATTAAGCAACAGTTCCCTGACCCATGGCCACCATTGTGGACAGGACTGCCCCCTCTCTTGAGATGGCATAGAAGGGCAGGGCAAGAACCAGCTCTTAGTCTGCTGGAACTGTACCATGTGAAGCTAGAAACCAGGGTGGTCATTTTCACCAAGCAGTGTCACAGCAGTGCTGGCCTTCAGAGACAAAGCAGGTGCCCAGAGAAGTTGAGACAAGGTGGAGGGTGGGTTGTTCAGGTCTGTGCAAGAAAACACCTGTGAAGAACAAAGGAGGAAATGGAAGGCAGCAGGAAGGGCCCTCAGACCACAGTGTGGGTCTAATACCCACAAAAAGAGAGAGGCAAAGAAGAGCCAGAGAAATAAAATAAAATACTAAGCCCCTCAACTGACCAAATGGACCACCTCTTAGCCTAGGGGACCCCTAAGAAACCTTAAAAATTGAATTCCCGGCCATGATGGAACATGAGGTTGGACAGGCCTCATTATGCCCCCTCCCTCGCTAACCATTAGGTTTTCTTCTGTAAGGGTTAAACAGAAACCACTGCTTCACACTGGAACCAACCAACTGCCTAACACAGCCCCTCCCCTTTTGCAGCTTGACACAGCAACCACTAAGCATTCTTTCCTGATAAAAAAAAAAAAAAAAGCCACTGACCACAGAGTGGTTCTGGCCAGTCTACAGAAGCTGCACCCAGAGGGCCTTCATGTCCTCTGCTTCCCTTTTTAATGTAGAGGGACTAACTGTAATACATTTAAATGTTAGGTCTCCACCCCAAAGTGAATCCGGGACACATGTTACATACATGTTACCCTACTACGAATGCCCTTGCCTCCCCTTTGTGAATATTCATTGCTGCTCCTATAACCTGTTGAATATGTGTATCTGGACACCCTGTTCAGCATAAATCCCTGTCTTATTCTCCCCACCTTCGAAGTGTCTGTTTCTGGCTTCTGGCCAGAGGCTACGTTTCCTGGCCTGTCAGAATGACCACCCAGCAGGCAGCAACCCTTTATGAGAAATAAAGCTCTCCTTTCCAAATGTGTATGAACTTCATCCTTCCTCAGTAGACACAAGCCTGACACTGCAGGGTAGCTCTGGGCAACCCTCGGCCAGACCAATGGGAAGGCTCCCAGCCAGGCTGCAGGATGGAGGGGCAGACACAGCCAGCTCTATATCCCTGCCCTGCTCAGTCAGCAGCCTGTGGGTGGAGTGTGCTAGATGGGGGACCAGGGCCTTGGCACGAACACTGTGTTGCATACAGAGGTGCAGTTGCTGGAAGGTGGTCCAACTGTTCTCTCTGCAGCAGCAGCAGGTTGTCCTGAGGGGAGAAGTGAGTGGTGCACCCCTATGGAGGACACAGAGGGAGCTTCCAGGACTCCCCGGGCAGCCTCCTAGTCCCAGTCCCTGCTGCATTCCTGCCAGGGTCCTCTACTGGTTTTATATATATATATATTTACATATATATTCATTTTTAATATATTTACGTATATATTCATATACATTTTATATATATTTACATATATATTCATATATATTTTATACATATTTATATATATATTTACACATATATATTTATATATATACATATTTTTTGAGATAAGAGTCTCTCTCTTTCACCCAGGTTGGAGTGCAGTGGTGCAATCTCAGCTCACTGCAACTCTGCTGCCCAGGTTCAAGCAATTCTCCTGTCTTAGCGTCCCAAGTAGCTGGGATTACAGGTGCCTGGCACTAATTTTTATGTTTTTAGTAGAGACAGGGTTTCATCATCTTGGCCAGGTTGGTCTTGAACTCCTGACCTCGTGATTCCACCCACCTCAGCCTCTCAAAGTGCTGGGATTACAGGTGTGAGCCACCACGCCCGGCAGTCATATTTTTTACACTCTTCCTCTTTGCTTCAGCTAGCGGGGGCTATTTTCTGTAACATGTCACCCAAAGGGGTCTAATTATTACCTGCACAAAGATTTGTGTTTGAAGACATTATTATTTGAAGTATTGTTATAAGTTTTAACATTAAAAACCCCAATGCAAGTCTATATATCTTGCTAGAGGTTTGAATTACACAGGTGTATGCATTTGCAAAAACTCATCAAATGGGCTGGGTGCAGTGGCATATGCCTGTAATCTCAGCACTTTGGGAGGCTGAGCTGGATGGATCATTTGAGGTCAGGAGTTCGAGACCAGCCTGGCCAACATAGTGAAAACTGCCTCTACTAAAAATACAAAAATTGCAAGATTGGCCAGGTCCAGGTTCATTCTGCCTCTGCGCAGTGAATAAACCATGATGACATGGGTTTTGCAAAAGAGAAAGATTTATTTGCAAGGGCAATACATGAGGAGGTGAGAGAACAGCTCTGAAAACCACCCCCACCCGACCCCTGAGGATAAGGGTTATGGATATTTACAGGTAGGGGAAGTGGGATGTTCTAAATCACAGGGAAAAGTGATTGGCATTGGGAAAAAATGAAGTCACAGGTTCCTCCTGAGCAAGGGTAGTCAGGCTTCATGGCACTTCATAGGGTGCATGTAACAAAAATGGCAGCATAGGCCGGGCGCGGTGGCTCAAGCCTGTAATCCCAGCACTTTGGGAGGCCGAGACGGGCGGATCACGAGGTCAGGAGATCGAGACCATCCTGGCTAACACGGTGAAACCCCGTCTCTACTAAAAAAAATACAAAACTAGCTGGGCGAGGTGGCGGGTGCCTGTAGTCCCAGCTCCTCGGGAGGCTGAGGCAGGAGAATGGTGTAAACCCAGGAGACGGAGCTTGCAGTGAGCTGAGATCCGGCCACTGCACTCCAGTCCGGGCGACAGAGCGAGACTCCGCCTCAAAAAAAAA
Source organism: Rhinopithecus bieti (assembly GCF_001698545.2). Classification (NCBI taxonomy): domain Eukaryota; kingdom Metazoa; phylum Chordata; class Mammalia; order Primates; family Cercopithecidae; genus Rhinopithecus; species Rhinopithecus bieti. The sequence goes on from NW_016805647.1 coordinate 75,859, forward strand.
AAAAAAAAAAAAAAAAATGGCAGCATTTGCATGATCTGAGGGTGGAGTTGTCAGCCCTCTGACATCAAAAGGCCACCTCTTGGGCACTTGGGCAGTCTCGGGTGAAGGATCGGGGTCTCAGCTAGTTTGAACTGGACAGGCGCTGGCCAAGTTCCTGAAAAACAACTGAAGTGAACATTACCATGGTGACCTAGGAATGTTATCTATAAAGTAGCCAGTGACGGTTAAGTTCCAGTGTTCAGCGGCGAGGCCTTCAGCTACCACAGCCTTCAGCTTCATAGAAAAAGCTTGGGAGGGGGAGAATCAAAGCAGCAAGCCAAAGCAAGCAGGGTAGGTAGACCTGATGGAATTAGCCCGTTTTCAATGTTGTGTGTAAAGAACTTAGCGCAGGCCTCAGCACACAGTCAGTGCCCAACAGACCCTGGCATCTGCCCTGCCCTCCTTTAGGCCAAGGTGGAGAGGGAGAAGTGCTTTTTCTCCTTTTCCCTTGGGCTGCCTAGAAGCAAGAGGGGCAAGGATCAGTCTGCTATTGCAAAGGAAGGGGACACCACCCAGAGAAGGCAGTGACTGGCCAAGGTCCCCAGCAAGCTCTAGAATTAAAGTCACTCTGGAGCTTCCTGTCCCAAACCTGCTGTCCTGGGCAATGCAAAGGAGGCAGGTTTTCTGGAAGCCAGGCCGTCTGCCCTAACCCAACTGCAACACATTTATGGAAATGCCTGCTACACTCTCCCAGGGCCGATGTGCCAAGTGTTCTGCTGTTGGCTTCCTCTGGGAAACCACCAAGTTAACCTTCCCAGTGACTCTCCCTGGCCCACCAACCCCACCTCTGCTCTCATCATTAGATAATTCTGCATGGCTTCCCCCAAGAAATACTAAGAAATGCCTTCATCCCTCTTACTGGCTCCTCTAATGCCAGACCTGAGCTGAGGTGCTGCATTCTGAGAGCCAGTGGTGCCCTCTGCCCCTGACCCCTGCCATCACTCATGAGTAATGTCACTTCCATACCACTAACTCAGATACTCCTCAGATGGACTCTTCTGCTCCAGGACTCCTAATAACATACTCTACAGAACAGGACCATTTCTGCAATGAGCACCTGCTGTGCGTAAGGCTCAGCAATAGGAACTTCACGGCTATAAACTCTGATCCTTCCACTTACCCTACAAAATAAGCATTTTCTTTCTTTCTTTTTCTTTTTCTTTCCTTTCGTTTCCTTCCTTCCTTCCTCCCTCCCGCCCTCCCTTTCTTCTTTTCTTTCTTTTTCTTTCTCTTTCTTCTTTCTTCCTTCCTTCCTTCTTTCCCTTTCTCTTCCTTCCTTCCTTCCTTCCTTTCTGTCTCTCTCTCTCTTTCTTATTTCTTTCTTCTTTCTTTTTTTTGAGATGGAGTCTCACTCTGTCTCCCAGGCTGGAGTGCAGTGGCATGATCTTCGCTCACTGCAACCTCTGCCTCCCAGGTTCAAGTGATTCTCCTGCCTCAACCTCCTGAGTAGCAGGGATTACACGCACCCACCAGCATGCCCAGCTAATTTTTGTAGTTTTAGTAGAGATAGGGTTTCACCATGTTGTCCAGGCTGGCCTTGAACTCTTGACCGTAGGTGATTCAAACACCTCGGCCTCCCAAAGTGCTGGGATTACAGGCACGAGCCACCACATCTGGCCCAAAATAAGCATTTTAATCCCACTTACAGTTGAGGACATCGTGTGTCAGAGAGGCAGTATGATTTACCCAAGCTCTTTTGAACTACTTCACTGTGTGGATGGATGTGAAACCACGCTTGCTGGCTGAGCAGAAAGGGGTGTGTGTAGCACATAGTATTAGGTGGCCAGAGAAGCAGGCGGGGATGCCACACAGCCAGGGACAGCGCAGAGAGGAGAAAGGCCCAAACACCCACGGGGCTGCATGGGTCACAATGATACCTTTTAAAACCAGAGCCGAGGGAGTAGGAGTGAGAACAGGGAGGGAGATAAAGATACTGGCTGAATTTTCACAACTAGTGGATGGTTACACTGTACTTGGGTGAATAAAAGATGAACAGCTTTTTGTAAGAGAAAACCAGTTACAATACATGTGTGCCAATTCTGCAGATACAGTTTGAGGTTTCTTTACTGAACACCACAGGAAAGCACCAGGCAGGCGATGGCCGGTGGGCAGCTTCATTCTTCCTGTTCATCCAAAACCAGTTCTTGTGACAAGTAGAGAAACCAAAGGCCTCTTGTGGATGGGCCCTTCTCAGGGTCTGGCCAGATCTGAAGACTGGCTAAAGGATGGGAGGGAAGGTGCAGAGATTGAGAAGAGCTCAGACCTTCAGTGCTATATGGTTTCAGAGTGTGGTGGTCCCACCCGACACCAAAGGCCCCCCAGCTCCCCCTCGGTCCACAGCATCACTGGTTCCTTGTTCTAGAAACTCTGGAAGAGAGGGAAGTGGGGTCCTGGCTGGTTCTGGCCTATCACACTGCCACTGTTCTCCAAACCCTGCCCTGCCCTAGCTCTCACGACACCTGGCGAAAATGATTTGTTCATTCTCTCTTGTCCCTGCAATGCCACCAGCTCCTGGAAGGCAGGCTGTCCCTGTCCACAGCTCCATGGTGCCTGGCATGGTGCCTAGTTTGTGTAAATGCCCAATTTTGCAGTGATCTGCTGCATCACTGCCCACAGCCCATATGCACAGACCTCCCCCTTGCACAAGTCCCCTTATACACAGAACACTAAGGGCACTCAACACCACACTCAGGGGTGTGTGTCCCGGGTGGACCCAGCTGATGCCCGCCTAGTCTGGGCAAACTGGTGTGACAGGACCCCCAGAAGATTGAGGGGCTTCCAGAAAAGAACATGTCTTTTTTTTTTTTTTTTTTTTTTTTTTTTTGAGACGGAGTCTCGCTCTGTCACCCGGACTGGAGTGCAGTGGCCGGATCTCAGCTCATTGCAAGCTCCGCCTCCCGGGTTTACGCCATTCTCCTGCCTCAGCCTCCCGAGTAGCTGGGACTACAGGCGCCAGCCACCTCGCCCGGCTAGCTTTTGTATTTTTTTAGTAGAGACGGGGTTTCACCGTGTTAGCCAGGATGGTCTTGAACTCCTGACCTCGTGATCCGCCCGTCTCGGCCTCCCAAAGTGCTGGGATTACAGGCTTGAGCCACCGCGCCCGGCCAAGAACATGTCTTAAGGGAGTGGGAGCCAGGCATATCAAGGCTGCTAGCTGGGGTACCGGGTCTCCACCAGGGCAGCAGGGAAGACAGGGTGGAGGCTCAAACAGGGACCTGCGCAAATCCTTGGTTGAAAGTAGGCACAGTCTCATCCCACCTGACACCGCCCAGCCACCCAGGTGCCCACCTGAAATGGGGGTGGGGGTGGGGTCAGGGTTGTCTGAAACCCTGGAAGCAGTGAGGATGCCACATGACAGTGACCACACGTGTAGGTCAATGGGGGACTCCTTCTGAGCACTCACAGGGCTTGGAGAGAGAGACTGGGCAAAGTCAGCTAAAACTGATTGTGTACTCACAGGCACTGTCAGGCACTGTCCTAAAGGTTAGATGTGTATTAATTCATTTTTTATGATTATAATTCAGCAATATGTACTGGTATTTAAGAAAGAGACATAACAAAGGATGTAACAAAACATCACGAGTGGCCGGGCACAGTGGCTGATGCCTGTAATCCCAGCACTTTGGGAGGCCGAGGCAGGTGGATCACCTGAGTTCAGGAGTTTGAGACCAGTCTGGCCAACATGGCGAAACCTTGTCTCTATTGAAAATACAAAAGTTAGCTGGGTGTGGTGGTGCGTGTCTAAAATCCCATCTACTTGGGAGGCTGAGGCAGGAGAATCGCTTGAACCCAGGAGGTGAAGGTTGCAGTGAGCCGAGATCGCGCCACTGGACTCCAGCCTGGGCGACAGAAAAAGACTTCGTCTCAGGCCAGGCGCGGTGGCTCACCCCTGTAATCCCAGCACTTTGGGAGGCCGAGGTGGGCGGATCACGAGGTCAGGAGATGGAGATCATCCTGGCTAACACGGTGAAACCCTGTCTCTACTAAAAATACAAAAAATTAGCCGGGCGTGGTGGCGGGTGCCTGTAGTCCCAGCTACTCGGAGGCTGAGGCAGGAGAATGGCGTGAACCCAGGAGGTGGAGCTTGCAGTGAGCCGAGATCGTGCCACTGCACTCCAGCCTGGGTGACAAAGCGAGACTCCGTCTCAAAACAAAACAAAACAAAAAAAAGACTTCGTCTCAAAAAAAAAAAAAAATTGCTAGTTTAGATTAACACAGAGGAAATATCAGACTCAATGGTACTTTCTTAAAATGAGCTAAGTAAAAGTTGTGTATGTTTATGGTATATAAAAGGATGTCTTGTGATATATATACACATTGTGAAGTGGCTAAGTCAGGATATTTAACATGCGCCTTACCTCACACTTATCATTTGGTGACACACAGCTACCAAGTTACGAGAACACTTAAAATCTACTCTCAGCAAATTTCAAATATACAACACTGTTATCAACTGTAGGAAACATGATATACAATAGATCCCTCGATCTTACTCTTAACTGAAATGTTGTGATCTTTGGCCAACATCTCCCCAACCTCACCCCATTCCACCCCAGCCTCTGGTAACCACTATTTTACTCTGAGTTGGATTTTTTTTAGACTCCACATATGGGATCACGTGATTTATTTGTCTTTTTGTGCCTGGCTTATTTCACTTAGGATAGTGTTCCCCAGGTTCACTCGTGTTGTCACAAATGACAGGATTTCTTTTTCTTTTTTTTTTTTTGAGACTGAGTTTTGCTCCATGGTCCAGGCTGGAGTACAATGGCGCAATCTCAGCTCACTGCAACCTCCACCTCCCGGGTTCAAGCGATTCTCCTGCCTCAGCCTCCTGAGTAGCTGGGATTACAGGCGCCCACCACATCTGGCTAATTTTTGTATTTTAAGTGGAGACGGGGTTTCACCATATTGAGCAGGTTGCTCTCAAACTCCTGACCTCAAGTGATCCACTCACCTCGGCCTCCCGAAGTGCTGGGATTATAGGCATGAGCCATTGCGCCTGGCCAGGATTTCCTTTTCAAAGGCAGAATAGTATCCCATTGTATACAGACCACATTTTCTTTATCCATTCATCCACTGATGGACACACTGGTCCCATGTCTTGGCTACTGTGAATAACGCTGCAGTGAACATGGGGTGCAGACACCTCTCTAACACAGATTCCATTTTCTTTGCAGGTATACCCAGGAGTGGGATGGCTGGATCATACATAGTCCTATTTTTGGTTTTCTGAGGAACGCCCCCCCCAGTGTCTTCCAGAACGTGTGTACTAACTGACAGTGCCACCAACAGCGTGTGAGGGTTACCTGTCTCCACATCCTCGCCAACACTTCTCTTCCGTCTTTTCCTACAGCCATCCTAACAGGTGTGAGGTGGTTTCCACTGGCCTTTCCCTGGTGATTAGTGATACTGAACATTTCTTTCACATGCCTGTGGGTCATTTGTGTGTGTTCTTTTGAGTTACTTGCTTTTTTACTATTGTTTGGGTTTCCTATGGATTTGGGATATTAACCCCTTATCAGATGGATGGTTTGCAAATGCTGTCTCCTATTTGGCAGGCTCCCTAACTGCTGATTGCTCCTTTGCTGGGCTGGGTTCACTCATTTAACAAGAGGGCTGAGACAATGCTGGCCAGCAGGAGCTACTGAAATGTGGGTCAGTGCCATTCATGTCATTGCTAAGCGCCCTCCCACAGGCTAGAGCAGGCCCAGGGCAACTTGGGGACACACACAGGCACACCCACTCACTCCTGTGTGTCTCCACCCAGCCCCTCCCCACATCCCAGGGAGAGAACTGCAGAGCCACCCCACTCCCGCCCCCTCCCCCACCCCAGTGTACACAGCTCTACACTGGTGTGTGGAAGCCACACAGAGCATTCTAGGACCCAGAGAAGACAAATTCCATACCCTGCTGGGCTGGGCAAGAATCCCCGGGGCCTTCTCTCCTAGTCTGAGGAAAGCACCAACCCTAGGGGCGGTGGGGGCTCTGGGTTCCATTCTGCCCACCCTAGCTGACCTCAGAACTACAACCTTGTTCCCCTAACCCTGCAAGCGCGGGGGGAGAGGCCTAGAGTCAGTGCTCTCTCTACCCCACCCTCCCCACTGCCTCTTTAAATGCCAGCGTTCAACCAGGGGTGAGGTGTGTTCAATCAACCAGGCGCCCGAAGGGGTCCAGTGGGGCCCACAGGGGTTAGCGGAGAAAGTGGAGGCTGAGATCCACATTTCTTCACAGGCCCCCAGTTCCACTTTGCTCTATACGGTTTCCCTAGATGCAGTAGTCCTTCATACATTAGCAAGAATCCACCGGTTCCTTTGCTTTCTTCAAGGAGGAGCTCAGTCTGACATCTAGTTTAAGAGGGTGAGGCATAACTGGGAATGCGTGTCTGCAAAAACCCGACCACTCTAGAGCTGGAAGTGCCAAGAACAGGTGCTCTTGACCCACTCTGCCCGCCCACCCTTACTCTGAAGGGGCAAGGACCCCAGCCTGTTGTACCAGTTCCAGAATGTCTGACACTAGAGACGCGTTAGCAGCCAGGTGCACTCACATTTAGCTGTTTTTAAAGCTTAAAAGCTCTGTACAAAAAAAAAAAAAAATCACAAATGAATCCTCACAACACCCCTGTGAGGTAGGTAGGCAAGTATTATTCTCCCATTTTACAGATATGGGGAAACTGAGGCAGAGAGGTGATGTGATCAGCCAGTGGTCCCAGTTCAGCTGAAAGCCAGAGCCAACCATGAGAATACAAATGATCCCTCCCCATTCAGTACCATCTCTGACTCCGCATCTAGACCTTATCTGCAAAGAAATTAAAACTTTCAATTCATGCAAAAATAAAAACAATAAACCTGAAAAGGTAGTGAACAGACATACAGTAGTTCTGCAAAAGAATTCAGCCAAGGGGGTCAAATATTTTCCAATACTGGGTAAACAGGAACAACTTCAGCCTCCTCCTCTTTTCAAACCTCATGACCAATGGCACATCCTTTTTTTTTTTTTTTTTTTTTTTTTTCCTGCAGAAGTACACGATCCTAACCAAAGACAGGCTTTCCTGGTCCCAGTGAACCAAGCAAGGTGGACAGCCTCCTCACTGTTCAGCTCCTGGGTTTCAGCAAGCACCAGTCCCCAGCTGGAAGAGCTACAAGACTCAACTCAAACATGGCACTTCTCTACCACCTGTTGCCAGCAGCCCTCCCGCTGTGTTGACAGAGTGGATCCCAGCAGCCTCTAACTCAGCAGGGTCTGGCCTTTTCTGCTTCCACTGGGAGGCAGGCTCAAAGACGCTCAGCAAAGACAACCTGGAACCCAGGTGATCCCCTCCCACCACCCTCAGTGCACCCCTGCACACCTCACTGTCCATGAGGACCACCCCAGCAACCGTCCTCGGTCAGCACTCCTTGGGGCTCCTGCTGCATCAGGTGGGGGCACCAGGCCATCCTGGGCTGCTGGGACAGGGAGAGGTGCCGGGGGACCTGCAGCTCCAGGCCTTGGCTTCCTCTGTGCCTCCTGCCCAAGTTCCCAGTCAAGTGGAGCAGGCCTCTTCCACTGTGCTGCGTCCGCATCCTGGAAGCTCTTTCTTCCCCAAGAGGGGCTCCCCAAGGTCTCCAGCTCCTTGAGAAACCTCCACCATCCTGCCAGCCCCACCAGGCCAGGTAGGTGTCCTTCCTGAAGTCTCCCAGGTTGGAGATGGGGGCATGAGAGTCCAGAAAACTGGGTGAAGCTGCCTTTCACATAATAGGTCTATCCAGAACACTGTCCCTCCACCCACCTCAGGCTGCCAGACGCCCAAGGGCAGTGCTTGGGCAGCAAGAAGGGGAGCGGCAATGGCAGAGCAGCAGGAGTAAGGAAGTGGGGAGCTACCAGTGGACAGGTCTGCTCTGTGCCAGGGGCTGCCAGGCCAATCTGAGAGCAGGGAGAAGAGGACAAAGAGATCCACAGTGTCTGGCAACTGGGGGAGTGAGCTCCTTGGAGGCCAAACGCCAGCCTGTTTGCAGGTGCACACAACAGTGTGCACCTTGTGAGCACTCCAGTGAGTGCTCCTCCCTGGAGGTCAGCCACACACCTTGGTGGTTTGCAAGGGATGGTTGTGCTGTCTCCCTGTCCTATAAAAAGTTCTTTCTAAAAAGACTCCCAACTCCGCCCAGTCTCTCCAGGAAGCGGGGGAATCATTTCCTCAAGACCAGCACCCCTCAGGGCACTCCCAGCCAAGAGCACCTCAGACACCCCAGGTCCGCGTGGGGCCCTACGGGTGGGGGACAGGGAGTAAGTCCCCCTACAGCAAGTCCTCGGGGGCGGAGGGCTCGAGGCTGCAGCTCTGCTCCTGCCACCGGTAGCGCAGCCTGGAGAAGGGCTGGTCCTCCCCGCTCTCCAGCTCGGGGAAACCCAGCTCGTTGAGGATCTCGTAGATGCCAGCCTTCGATGCCACCTGGGAAGAGAGCAGAGGCAGGGGCAGTGTTTCAGGGAAGGGAGGATGCCACTCAGGCCACTGAGTTCTGAAGATGAGCCTGTGGCCCGTGAACTTGGTGACCTGAACAAGTTTGCACCTTGACTTCTGTTAACTTCTCTGGGCCTCAGTTTCCTCATAGCAAGAAAAAGGCTCTACCTCACAGAACTGCCTCGAGGAGGACTCTACACGTACAGAAAGTACTGGGCAGACAGTGAATGCTCCATGCAGAGAGCAGCGAGGGAGGCCAGGCACACGCTGGGCCCTATGTAGCTCGATGCTCCTGCATGGACGCCCAGGAGTGGACCTGCAGAGAGGGCTGGAGGAGGAACATGGATGCAGGGGCAAGTAAGGCTATGGCCTCTGCCCCAGGTGGCTCCCCTGGACACTCAGGCCTGCCGCCCAGCAGCCCAGACCCTGGCGCCAGACTCAAACCAGCCACAACCAGTCCCCTTCTTTCTCCACCATCTTGGGGATGGGGAGGGTGCAGCCTCCACTTAGAACAAAGGAATGGGTCTGTCCCGCTCTGGCTCTGGGGCTGCTCTCACTGCCACCCTCCACTCATCTGCAGGAGAGAGGGGCTGAGGTCCCCTGAGGATGGAACCCACACTCCGGCCTGGACTGGCAGCCCTCCTTCCTCGACCTCCCCCAGTAGGGGATTCAGCTGGGGAGGGGATCAAGCTTCCTCTCGGCCCCAGGCTCCCCCAGCTTCCGCTCTCCAAGCAGAACCAAGCAGGAAGTGTCCTCATCCCCTTCCACCTCCACCCCTCCCCAGGGGCTCACAGATGAAGCTGAGCCCAGGCCTGCTCAAGAGGGTGGCCCCGACATGGCCTTGGTGTGACCGCATCAGGTCTCCTGACTCAACACACATCACATGCACCGGGGGCATTTCAAATGCTTCTCCACCTGACGACCTGAGGCCCACCCTCAAAGTCTGCCACTCTGCCTCCACTCCTTCATAGCCCTGAGTCTACCTCACACCTGCCTCAGTCCCCGTACCCTTCCTGTGCCCACTCTGGCCGGGTCACCAGCCCCTGCTCTCCACCCACCCACTTCCCAGGAGCTAATTCCAGCCTCTAGTCCAGATTAGAACTGCCAGGATCTGCTGGTGAGGTCTGGAGGGGCCAGCTTCCTGGCAGAGGAGTAATTACAGGCTGCTTTGCCAAGGAGGGAAGGAGGCCTCTCTTCTGACCTAGAGGTGCCAAGGTGGCAGCTCTGCCTCTAAAACAGCCAAGTGGAAGAAGAGCCAGGAGGCCAAACAGAGAGGATCCAGGAGGCTGGACAGCGAGGGTGGTGTCTTAGGTCAGGATATAGTGGGCTCTGGAGCCAATCAGTCAGCCCTAATACCAACCTTGAACAAGTCACCCACCCTCTCTATGCTCAGTCTCCACCTCTGTAAAATGGGAGAGCAACAATCACACCGTGCTAGATCTGCCTAGTACAGGCTCCAGCAGACAGCACTGTGTGTCTCCCCGCATCCCCACGGCAGCCTTCAGGGCTGGCACCCGCAGGATCACATTCCCTCCATGTTAGTGCTAAGGCCAGCAGCTGTGGAGGAGTTGGCTCACTGGTACAAGGCCATGGCTGGAGGGAGAAAGGGGCAGGGCCACCTCGCAGAGCACAGGTGAGGGCTGACCACAATTGTGGGCATGAAGTGCCCAGAGCCGCCATCCACGCAAGGGTGGCTATGCTGATGTGTGCTACAGGGTCCCAGTCCCAAAGGCTGCCCTGCTCTGTCCCCCACCACTCTGTCCCTCCCTCCTCCTCATTCACCTGTTCATTCATCAAACTCATCAACTGCCTGCCAGGTGCAGACAAACTGCTGGGGACCCAAAGTCAGATCAGACAAACTCTTGGCCAAACAGAAGCCTCCTGCAGAAAGGGGGATGGAGGCTCTTCCCGCCTGTCACAGGCACAGCTCGGCTGTGACCCAGCTCCATCTGCAGGAGCCATCGCCTGGCCCCTCTCAGCCTCAGCCTCCCCTCACCTCCTGCATCCAGGTGCTGAAGGACCTCTGCCAGGAGCCGGCCTTCTCCAGGTGGAGGTACGCATTGAAGACAATCAGGCAGACATAGCGTTCCAGGTACTGCAGGCTCCGCAGCTGCAGCCTCCGCGTTTCCTGCGCCTCTTTAGCTGCCTTTGCCTGGAGGACAGGACAGGGTGGGGTCAGTGTGCCCCCCAACACACAAACATACCACCCTGCTGCCCTGAGCGCCAGGGCAGGTTGATCCAACCTCAGAGCCAAGGGCACTGCCTCCACCTGACTTACAGGACGAGCGAGCCAGGGCTGCGGGTCAGGAGCCCACTGCCCACCTGAGAGGCATGGCTGGCCTCCCGGCCTCCCTCTCCTCATCATGGAATCACAACCACTGTCCTGTTCTGAGGGGTGAACGGGGACAGCAGGAGAGCTCATTGCAGATACCCTCCATGGTGCCTGAGGTGCACTGAGGCCCTCCCGCATGGCAGGATCCATGTCCAGGGTGGGAGGACCCTTACTGCCACTTCCTGCCAACTCCCAATCCTCCAAGGACCAGAGGAAAGGCTTCACTCCTCTCTCTGCAGCCTCTCAGGCCTCCCGCAGGGAGGGAATGAGGGCTCTGACCAGTGGCCTGGGAGGTGCCGATGGCAGGGGTCATTAAGGCTGCGTTCTTGGGGCTCTGAAATATGGATGCACATCAACCTCCTCCCCCCGACTAACCTGCTCCCGCACTGGGCCTACTGGGTGGGTGAGTTCATCCTCCAGCCTTGAAGGGGAGAAACCCCTTCTTAGCCTCTGGGCCCAAAGGTCCCTAAGTGACTTCCAAAAGTGAAAGGGGTACACATACAGCCCTCACCCTCTCCAAGGCTGGTGACAGGTAACAAGAAAGGCTACCTGGCCAAGGAGCAGCAAGAGAGGAAGCAGCTGAGGAGAGGGTCTGGGAGAGGAGGTGTGGGCGCAGGGGAGACTGTGGGGCATCGATCTTTTAAGCAAGCAAGCCTAAGCATCTTCATGGGAAATGGCACCAGGCCACGTGCTGGGGCGAGAGGGACAGCAAAGTCAATTAGAGAGGTTTCCCAGAGAGTGTGGGAGTGCTGCTGGGCCGTGGAGGCCTGGTGGATTTGCACAGACAGAATGTGGACCAGATGGAGGAAACACAGAGGTGAGGCTGGTGCCTGGAGTATGGGGGCTGAGAGGGGCTGGCCTGGCTGGAGGGAGAATGAGGAGGGATAAGAGGTGGTTCTGCCATTCTGCTGGGCTGGATCTATTATGGAAGCCACCTGTGTCACCTAGAAAGTCTATCCCCAGGTCAGCAGTTCACAACCTTGCTGTCCATGAGAAACATGAGCAACTTTAAAATGCAGATGTTTGGGCCCCACCTAGAACAATCCAATGAGAATCTCAGCAAGGTGTGGCCTGGGCATCGGGGTTGTCCTCTGGGTGACTCTCTATAGCCAAGGTGGCACACTATGGCTTCAGTACTGGGGAGCCATTGAAGGTTTGGGAGTATGAGTGGCCCGTTAACAGAAGATGTATGGGAGATTTGTGCTCAGGAGGAAGGGAGCTTAAAAAGAGGGTGGCTTCTAGGTTCTCCACAGTGTGGGGGGTCAGGGGACAGGCCACAGGCCAGGGGATAAGACCCAGGACATGCACAGCCAGGCTCTCCTACAGGGCACCCTGCCCACCCTGCTCCTTCCACCCCTCACAGACATGTCACCCACCCAGCACCCTCCCCTGCATGCTATGGAAGCGGAGTTTGGAGAGTGAAGGCCACACCTCGTCTCACACTCATCCCCTTCTCACCCCACCTCCCAGGCCCACAGCAGCTCTCCCTGCTCCAGGAAAAGGACGTGGCACAGGGGTCATCCCTCGGGCACCACGAACATCTGTGCGAGGACACAGCAAGACCCAGCCTCTGGGAGCCGGAAAGGGCTGTTCGCCTCACAGCTGGGCTGCAGCTGGAAGGCCTTCCGCACGGGAACACGACGTCAGCCTACATGCATCTCCTCCTCAGCCCTGGGGTGGGCTCTGCGGCCTCAGACGTGGCATGGCCCACAGTCCCAAGAATCAGAGCTGGAGTAGCCTGAGCAGGGCCTGTGGTCCCCAACCTCCCACTTCTACCTCCACGGCCTCTGCTGTCTTTGCCTCCAGGGTCACAGAGTAGACGGTAACTTGCAAAGCCTGCCCACCCATCCACCCAGAAGGAGCTCTGGGGCCCTGGAGATGGGGGCAGGGGTGAAAGGTGGACAGTGGGCTGTGCCCAAGAGGGGTGAGGGGACTAGAGCCAGCACTGTGACTCCCTGGGAGATGTGAGTCCCATAAGCTGGGTTCAGGTCCTGGTTCTGCCATTTAAACTCACAGGCCCCAGGTTTGTGGAGGTAGGATTTCTCAGCAAAGTGAGGGATAAGAAGGCATCTGTGCACCACAGAAAGCTCACTAATCCACTCATCCATCCAGCAGGGAGGGGCCCACCATGCCTATCACCCAGCCACAAACTGGGGATGCAAAGATGAACTACTCACAGGCCCTGCCCTCCGTGCCCAGAGGGGGATGGAAATCATTTCAAAGCAGCCAGAACAGCTGGATTCCGGGATGACAGAAGGGGGAGAGCAGGGCTCAAGGAGGAGGGGACATCTAGGGTGGGTGAGGTCTACAGAGAGGAGGCAGAACAGTGTCTTGAGAGGGGGAGGGCATGAAAGGCAGGAAGGGGGCCCAAGAATGAGATAAGTCCCCAGAGTACCCCTCCCAGGGTGGGCAGAGGGGGAAGAGCTCATGGCAGTAAGAGAGGGGTGAAGGTGAGAGGCCAGGCCTGGAGTGGGTATGGAGGCCAAGCCAAGGCCTGGCTCTGCAGACAGAGGCCAGTGAGGGCTTCCGGGGATTTGAGGATGGGAATGGCCTGTGGCTGCCGCAGAAGGGATGGGGCCGCTGGGGGCAGGATTTGTTTAGAGACTGCGGAGTGAACAACAACAAAAAAGATTTTACCTAAATATAAACCACAGCCACTACAATGCAACCCTGCCTATCTGCAAGGATGGACGGTCTGCACCACAATGCAACTGGCTGCTCTCCACCCCATCCCTTAGGCTGCTTCTATCCTTCCCCAAGCTCCATCTCAAAGCCTAGAGCCTACTTCAAAACATTTTCTTAGAAGGAAGGAAAGGAAATCACCCACAGTTCCACTGGGCAAGAGCCATTCTAAACTACTTTCAATTAAAGAGCTCAGAGGCAATGTGCTATGGGCGTGAAACACCCTCAGCTCTGGCTCTGTGCCATGGACATGACCACACCAGCACCATCCTCTCCCACAGCCATGGGGATGGGGGCTGCCTGTTGCAGGAGACACGGGTAAGGATTAGGTCTGAGGAAGATTCTCTGGGGTGAGAGGTGGAGTGGCTCCTTATGAACTCTACTGGCAAAGGTAGAATTATCTCCAAATTCAGACCACTGTGTACAGGTGATGCCTGACCCCCGCCCCCAGAAGGTTCCAAGGGCACATCTTGCTGGATCACAGGTCTGTGATTTGAGACAAACGCCCATCTTCCTGTCAAGGCCCTGGTTTCCTTAACACCGTCCCATGTTAGCACCACTGCCTGGGGAGGAGGATGGGTCAGCCACCTCCTGTCGATAAAAATAGTAGAGTTGTTTATAAATGGCCTGGCAGGCCAGGCTGTCATTAGCTGTGGTGGAGCCGGACAAGGCTTCCTCACCCATTGGACTGAGCCCTAAAATAGAAGAGGGCCAGGAGAGGTGGCTGGGCCACTGGGTACTTCGGGCCTCTCAAACCTCCAGCCCACCTGGCATCGAGGTAGCCCAGCGTTGCCAGCTCTGCTATTTGCCAGGCCACCAGGGAGAGGCCCACTGAGGCAGGGCTGGGGAGCCTCCCCAGGCTACCACACAAGCAGAGCACGTGTGTCGGGGTCTACTGAGTGCCACCTGTGGGTCGAGCACGTCACATCCTGACCTGAGGATTAGACCCTAACACATTCTCCTAGCAACCCCGTGAAGGAGGTGAGACTATCCTATTTTGCAGATGAGGCTCAGCAAGGTTGTTTTTTGTTTGTTTGTTTGTTTTAGCACATGCTTAATTAACCCTTCAAACAGTAGGCATCCTGCCCAAACTCAGAGTTCTGAGCTGGGAGATGAACCCCAAGACCCCACCTCTTCCTACCACCCTCCCCCACTTGGCCACAGTCAAGCCCACCACTCCCTGCTCACTCTTGTCTCTGTACCTTCACCCACACTGTTCCTCCTGCCTGGCCGGGTTTCCTCCAGGCCTATGATAAGCCCCCCACTCTCCCAAAGCAAAGCGGCCTGCTCCAAGCCTTCCAGCCCAACAGCCCTGCCCTTCTCAGTCTCCTCTGCCCTCAGGCCAAACCTTTCAATTAAAAGTTGCACTAAATTCCACCTTGACAGATTCTAATTGCTTCATCAAGGCAGGGGCTGTCTCAAAACAACCATAAACCCAGGGGCGGGCACCAGCCCATAACCAGGTTTACCCCTCCCCCTTCTCCCCACCGCACTGGGGGTCTGCACAGAACTTGGTATGCAGCAGGTGCTCACTGAGCACTCCTCCCCAGGCCCCTCTTGTGCTGGCTCATGGCTTCTAGTACCATCTTGAATCCAGATCCTAGACAGACTCTGAGGATTGCAGACTGGGACATGTCAGCGGCTCAAGTGCTCCACATGGATAAGGGTCATGCAGCCCAAACCCACAAAGCATGTCCCAGTGAACCTCCTGAGTGCACCCCAAACCTGCTGCGCCCATAAGCCTGCCCATCTCAGTGGCAACTCCATCCTCCCAGGTACACAGGCCAGAACCCGGGACTCCTCCTTCACTTCGCCCTTCTCAACCCCACGGCCAATCAGTAAACCCCACTGGCTCCACTTCAAAACACCTCCAGAGGCTGACCACCTCTCACCACCCTGGTCCCAGATACCCTCCACTCAGTGACAGCCCCTGGCTGGTCTTCTGCCACCACTCCTGCCCCCTGCTGTCTATTTGCAACATAGCACCTAAGTGACTCTACAAACAGTAAGTGCGTGGCTCTGCCCCAAACCGTGCAATTTCTTCCTTTGCACTCAGAGTAGAAGCCAAAGTCCCAGCAATCCCAGAAAAGGCCCTACAGTCTGCCTCCTGTCCCCATAACCTCTGGCCTCCTCTCCTGCCCTCCCGTTCCCTCACTCTGCTCCTCAAACACACAGGCAGCTCCCACCTCGGGGACCGCACGCAAGCCACACCCTCTGTCTGGACTGTTCTTCCCCCAGACGCCAGCACGGCTCCTCCTTCAGGTCTGTTCAACGCCACCTTCTCATGGAGTCCCTGCCTAACCACCCCACTTATTTAAAACTGCAAGCCCTCATACCGCCCCGTCGGCACCTCCTAACTGTGGAGTCCTAATTAGGGAAAGGAGTCAGGCTGGCAGGACCAGGAAAAAGCAAACAGAGAAAGCAGATAAGCTCCAAGTCTGCCTTTCTTCATGGTCCAGGACACGGTCCTCCTACGCCAATGACACAATCTACCAGTGTCCAGCTATCACCAGACCCTCGGCTGATAGAAAAATGCAACTTAGCTCACTGCAACTTCGGCATTATCAGTACTGCACAAAGCTCTCTTCAGCAAACAGCACAAGCACCGTCCTAAAAAATCCCCAGCCTGGCCAGGTGTGGTGGCTCATGCCTGTAATCCCAGAACTCTGGGAGGCCGAGGCGGGCAGATCACAAGGTCAGGAGATCGAGACCATCCTGGCTAACACGGTGAAACCCCGTCTCTACTAAAATACAAAAAATTAGCCGGGTGTGGTGGCGGACGCCTGTAGTCCCAGCTACTCGGGAGGCTGAAGCAGGAGAATGGCGTGAACCCGGGAGGTGGAGCTTGCAGTGAGCCGAGATCGCGCCACTGGACTCCAGCCTGGGCGACAGAGGAAGACAAAGACAAAAAAAAAAAAAAAATCCCCCCCAGCCTCTGTCTCCTTCAAACCAGCCCCCCTCTTGCTAACTTGCCCACTGCACCCTTGCAACGTGTTTCCATACTTTCTCTAAAAATCTGCCTTTCTTTACCTTTTACATACTTTCTCTAAAAATGTGCCTTTACTTTTTTTTTTTTTTTTTTACAGGCGTAAGCCACCACAACCAGCCCTTTACCTTCTTTAGTAAGAAGAATTTTAGCAAATTCTTCTTACTCCCCATGTAATACCAGCCTCAGATAGTTGCAACCTGTGACACTTAGAGACTCCACTTCTCCCAACGGACACCCCGCTGTCCAACAGACCACGGCCCCGATGTATGTGCTGCCTGCCGCAGGTCTCCCTCACCAGAGTACAGACTACCTGAGGGCGGGGGCTTTTGCCCTTTGTTTGTGTGGCATCTCCAGCACCTAGCGCAGTGCACTTGGTAGGTGTGTAATAACTGTTTGTCAAATCAATGAATGACGAACACGTGCATCTTGCATTTTCACTCATCCCAGCTTCACAGGACACCTCAGTTGCCTATGCCAACCCCTTTGCCTTTCAGAAAGGGAGGCTGAGGTCAAAGAGGTGAAATGACCTGCCAGGGTCACATGAAGAGTAGGCAATAGAGCCCAAGCAGGAACCCAGGCCTCGGGTTCACCGGGGAGGCCACACGCTTGAAGACCCGGATGCAGCTGAGGCTCAGGAGAAGACGGCCCCAGAGGAGAAATAAGAAGAGCCAGCAACCCAGGCAACAGAAGGAGACCATCTCTACCAAAAGAACAACAAAAAAGAGGCAGGTGTGGTGGCACGCACCTGTAGCCCCAGCCACTCAGGCCTGGGAGCTCAGGAGGGAGGATGGCTTGAGCCCAAGAGGTCAAGGTTACAGTCAGTGAGCCATGACTGCGCCACTGCACTCCAGCCTGGGTGACAGAGCGAGAGTCAGTCTCTAAAAAAAAAAAAAAAAAGGAAAGGAAAAAAAAAAAGAGCCAACAAGGCCAGGGCCAGGCTCAGGGTCTTCATCAAGCCAGCCAGAGAGCAACTCTCCCCACCCTGCCACCCTCTGCCATTACTGAAGCCTGAAGCCTCTTTGGTATCCCCTCGCTCACCGACTCAAAAGAAAGAAACCTGGCCTGGTGACCTCTGCCTCCAGCTGAGGTGGGGCCCAGGCTGGGGAGGCAAGTGACAGTCCCCAAAGACGGCCAGTGGCTGAAGGGCAGGTTCCAGGGCCGGCAGCACACCCTCTTTCCAAGTGCAGCAGCAGCCATTGTGTGTGGTAGGTCTCCACCGAGTCCCTGCAAACTGCATCCTCAGGCCAGCCTAGCGGTGGGACCCCAGTACAGGAAGTACCTAACCTCTGGAAGGGAGAAAATCGCCCTCAATTCATACGGGTAACCCATTTTCCAAAGGTGACATCATATTTTATTAAGTAATTTCAAAGTGTGAAGGGACTTGGCCTGGTGCCATGGGCCACTCTGCATGCCATGAGTTCACCAGACACTATTCAGCAGCACCTCTAGGCCAGGCACAGAGATTTAACGTTGAGAGGACACAGTCTCATTCCTCAAGAGGCCCACTGTGCCCACAGGTAGCCCACGGAGCCTGCCTGGCAGCCCAGCTACCCTGCACACCCCACACACCCCATCCCACCTCCCATGGGCCCCAGACTGGTCTTCACCACCATCCCTCAAAGCACGCAGAGCAAGGGTAACAATTCCAGGTGACAGATGGAAAAACAGGGGTCCAGGCAGGCCAAAATGACTTGCCCAAGGTTCCACAGGGAGTTACTAGCAGAGCCAGGGCTGGAGCCAGGGCTTCCAACCCCTGACCCAGGGCTCTTTAGCTTGCTGCAGAAGAATGCCCTGTCCTAGAAGACAAACAATGTGGACAAAGAACCAAAAGCGTTAATAATGAAGGTGCAGTCAGGCTTTCCTATTTATTTATGCAATGATTTACTCAACCTTCCCTCCATCCACTCACTAGAAAGACATTTGCAGAGCCCCTACTTGTGCCGGGCAGGGTTCTGGAGTCAGGATTTCAGAGGTGGACCTTGCAGCAGAAACAGGGATCTCTGGTAACAACCACAATCGGGACAATGAGAGTGGCAGGCACCGAGGCAGGGTCTCTGGGGATTACGCAGGGGGTGAGGGAGGCGGTGAGGCTGGAGTTGAGGTTAAACCCCTCCCAAGTCCACCAACAATTCTAAGCCCAATGGTGCACACTTAGAAACCACAGTTGCTCAGTGGATGTTTGTTGTTGAATAAAGCAGGAAAGTCCTCCTGGAGAATGGAAATAGCAGCTTGCCCTACAATGGGAAGGAAGAGAGATGAGCAGTCTCGGCAGCCAGGTACGGTGGCTCACACCTTTAATCTCAGCACTTTGGGAGGCTGAGGCAAGAGGATGACTTGAGCCCAGTAGTTTGAGGCCAGCGTGGGCACCACAGCAAAGACCCTGTCTCTACAAAAAAATGTAAAAATTAGCCAGGCGTGGTGGTGCATCTCTGTAGTGCACCTACTCAGGAGGCTGAGGCAGGAGAATCACCTGAACCCAGGAGGCTGAGGCTACATACAGTGAGCTATGATTGCACCACTGCACTCCAGCCTGGGCAACAGAGCAAGACCCTGTCTCAAAGAGAGAGAGAGAGGTCTCGGCTACTGAAAACATGTGTCCTACACACACGCATACACACACGAGGGCACACGTGTACTCACATGCACACTCACACACACACTCCGTTCTAGAAGCCGTTCTAGGCTGGGTTTGAAAAGGCCAGGAAACAGCCTTTGCTTGGGTCCTATTTTATGTGACAGCTCATAGCATTGCAGGGCTGCCCTAATTGCTCCAGACCTCCTCCCGAGACACATTACCTACTGGAACCATGTTTCTGGGGAACAACTTTGGCAGCCAGGGAGCCAGGGTGTTTTTTTTTTTGAGACAGAGTCTCGCTCAGTCGCCCAGGCTGCAGTGCAGTGGCGCCATCTCGGTTCACTGCAAGCTCCGTCTCCTGGGTTCACACCATTCTCCTGCCTCAGTCTCCCAAGTAGCTGGGACTACAGGCGCCCGCCACCACACCCGGCTAGTTTTTTTTTTTTTTTTTTTGTATTTTAGTAGAGATGGGGTTTCACCGTGTTAGCCAGGATGGTCTTGATCTCCTGACCTCGTGATCCGCCCGCCTCAGCCTCCCAAAGTGCTGGGATTAGAGGTGGGAGCCACTGTGCCTGGCCAACAGCCAGGGTTTTCAAGAGGCTGAGAGAGACCCTGCCTGGGGCTCAGAGCCAGAGCTCTCTGGCCTTTTATTTTTCTTAAGAAATGACTTCAGCCCTTGGGACACACAGCTGGTCTCTCTGAACTCCTGGCAGCTCCTTTGGTCGCAGGGCCAACTCTGCACCAACCCAGGCAGTCACACAGTAGTGGCTGGCAGCTTCCCTTCCAACCCTTCCCTTCTCTGCCATCACAAGATTGCCCCTGGGTTGTGGCTGCCACAGCAAGTCGAGGAGTTGGGAACCAGGTTCTGGTCCAGCCTCCAGCCAATCACAAAACTTCATTAGGCCTCAGTTTCTTCTCAAATGGGTCTAATAAAATTTGTCCTGGTCTCACCATCTGTCTGAGGACCACAAAAGACAAAAGGTGAGTTCTTAGAAAACTCAAATAGCAACCAGGTGCAGTGGCTCACACCTGTAATCCCAGCACTGTGGGAGGCCGAGGTAGGTGGATCACTTGAGTCCAGGAGTTTGAGACCAGCCTGGGCAACATGGCAAAACCCCATCTCTAGTAAAAATACAAAAATTAGCCGGGAGTGGTGGTGGCAAGTGCCTGTAATCCTAGCTACTTGGGAGACTGAGGCAGGAAAGTCACTTGAAACTGGGAGGCAAAGATTGCAGTGAGCCAAGGTTGCGCCACGGCACTCGTCTGGACAACAGAGCAAGACTCCGTCTCAAAGAAAGGGGAGAGGGGAGGGGCAAGGGAGACAAGGGGAGGGGAGGTGAAGGGAGGGGAGGGAGGGGAGGGGAGGCAGGGGAGGGGATGAGAGGTGAGGGGAGGCGCAGGGGAGGGGAGTTGAGGGGAGGCGAGGAGACGGGGAGGGGAGGGGAGGCGAGGGAGGAAGGGAGGGGAGGGGAGTCGAGGGGAGGGGAGGAGTCCGAGGGGAGGGAGGCGAGGTGAGGGGAGGGGAGGGGAGGGAGGAGGGAGGAGGAGGGGAGGCAAGGGAGGGAAGGGACGCTTAAAAAGCACTGCTCAAAGTTAAAGCACTACAGTCTTTATACAATAAATCTCGCTTTGAGACCAGACGACATTGCCTTCTCCCTGTGTGGCTCCCTTCACCTCAGCTATTCTTCAAACTCTTCCCAAGGGAAAACAGGAGACACAGGCTGTTTTAAACACCATACACTAAGAATTGACGTCACCAGCCAAAGCCCAGGAAAAGTGCCACTGGCATTAATGATTCTAGCAGGGCTTCCTCCAGGTGCCCTAACTTTGGTTTTTGTCATAAATATTTTCCCTTTCCAAGCCCAAAAGGAAATGACAAGGTGAGCTGAGGGTGTCACCGCCCTAGGCTGGCGGCCATGTTGGATTCTCCTCAGCCAGGGCCTGGAATTCTCACTTCCATCCAAAGCGCCGGAAGTGGCTTAGTTCAATGGGTTTTCTTTCTTTCTTTTTTCCTTTTGAGGCAGTTTGTTTGTTTATTTGTTTGTTTTGAGATGGAGTCTCACTCTGTGACCCAGGCTACAGTGCAGTAGCATGATCTCAGCTCACTGCAACCTCTGCCTCCAGGGTTCGAGTGATACTTCTGCCTCAGCCTCCCAAGTAGCTGGGATTACAGGTGCGCCACCATGCTCAGCTAATTTTTGTATTTTTGTAGAGACAGGGTTTCACCATGTTGGCCAGACCGGTCTTGAACTCCTGACCTCAGGTGACCCTCCCGCCTTGGCCTCCCAAAGTGCTGGGATTACAGGCATGAGCCAGAGTGCACGGCCTTGAGGCAGTTCTTAAAATGCCCCAAGCATCTGGTCCCTTCACATGCACGGGGCATCCGAGCCTTGACTCAATCTTGCACACACTGGAGAACAGAGGGGCATTGCCATAGGCTGCAGCCCCTGAAGTCGGGCTGCTTGAGACAGGCATAAGCAGAGAGAAGGGTCGAGGCTGTTCCCTCAGGGAAGGTCTGTCCCAGTGGAAAATACGTGCCTAGGCTCAGCTCCACCACCTCCCAGCTGCACCCACAACCTGTGTCTGGTATGTGTTCTTTCCCTCGTCCTTCTCCTGCTCAGTCTGCGACTTCCTCAAGGGCAAGGACCATGGCTTCCAGTTCTGTTTCCCTGCAGCAGGGCTCAAGGTGGACAGGGAGAGATGAAATGGTGCCTCCTCCCACTTGGGAGGCCATATGGCATGGCGGAGAGGCCCAATCTGGGAGCCAGGGGCTGGGTCTTGCCCCCTTCCTAAATCTGCCAGCAGCATATTCTTGGGCAAGCTCAGTGCCTCCCTCCTCAAATGTAAAACCGGAACCAACATTAGTACGCCCTTTATCACACACAGGCAAAGTGAGGACTGAGGTGGTGAAAATGTCTATCAGCCCAGCATGGGCACCTCTTGGAGTAGTTCCAAGTTGGTCAAGGAGATATCAGGACATGTGTGGCCAGCACTGGGTCTCTAGTGACTCCCCGTCCCTCCACATGAGCCTCTACCCCATCCCTCTCCCTGCCGGCTCTCACTCCAGTCACCCAGACCCTCCTCACAGACTCCAACCACATCCAAATCTGGAGGAACCTTAGGCCTTGCTGCAGCCAACATCTTTCCCTCATTTTTAGACAAGCATCTCCCAAACCAACCCATCCACTGGAGACAGGGAAATCAAAGGAAACAGCAAGCATGGAACCTGCCTGTCTGTCCCCACCACACCTGAGGGGAAGTCTCTCATTCTGGAATTGTTGCAGTTAATTAACGTAGATGGAATGAGAGAGCCAGCAGATCACCATTCTGCAAGTTGGCGATGCCCAGAAGCCAGTCATAACAGGAGAGACAACAGGACCTTCCAGCCCCAACAGCAGCATATGGCACCCCCAGTAACCATTCCGGCCACAATGAGCCGGAATCTTGTGAAGCCTTGGATGCGAACCATTTCCAAGAAGCACAGGCCAACTTAAATCTAGGGGGTGCAACTAGCAAAATTAGCTCCAGGAAGCCCAGGAAGACAACCAGTTCACCTCACAAATATATTTCAGGGGGGGAAAGGAGAACTGTTTGAGATTAAAAGAGACTTAGGGCCACGTCAATCAAATGCAACATGTGGATCTTGTTTGGATCCTGATCCAGCTGCAGAAGGCCTGTGAGATTAGTGGAAACATCTAAACATTGACCAGATATTTGCTGGTAAGTAGCGACTGTCCATTGTTTAAGAGGCAATAACGGCGGTGTGATTACCTTCTTTAAAAGATCCCCCTTCTTTAGAGGTACGTACTGAAATATGCACAGAAGAAGTAGTGTGAAGACTGGGATATGCTTTAAAATAATTCAGTGTAGAGCTCAGAGGGCTTGAGATGAAATAAGACTGGCTGAGATGGGTACTTACTGCAGCTGGGAGGCGGGCACACGAGGGCTGAGGAAACTATACTCTCTGCTTTGAAATTTTGTTTGAAACATTCCAAAATACTTAAAAATATAAGTTCCTACATTTTGACTCATTCAATAATTCTACTTCTAAGCATCAGCCTTACAGAAATAATCCACACAAAGGAAGAGCCACATGCGCTACGAGGTCCACGTCACCCCTATCCCAGAAGATGACAGGAAAGAACGTGAAGGGCCGGCCACACATGCTATACACAGGAACAGCGTGGGAAACAGCACTTCCACTCACTGCGTGGTATGTGAACACAGAATGCGATGATGTAAGGGCTCCTCGACAAACACAACAAAATGCCCGGAGCCGGAGCTGTTGCTTAATTTTGCCTCTCTCTGCCCTACTAGAACGTCAGCTCTGTGCACCTTTCATCACTGGCCCCCGCTCAGTGTCAGCACAGGGCCCAGCGCTGAGGCAGCACGTGCTGGCTGGGCACATGTTGAAATGCACAAACACAGCCTAGGTGAGCGGCCAGAGACGTCCGGTGGGCCTGCCGCAATCACAGCTTCCAGAGAGGCTGCATGCAAGTGCACAAAGCCCAGAAAGAAAAGGGCAAAAGTAAAATCATCGCTGACTTATCAGGATTCTGGGAGACTCTTTGCTCCCCCTGGGCCATCTAAGCTTTTGGTACTTACTGTCCTTATTCTTGCTGCGCAACCTCAGGGTGCAAATGAAGATTCATGCACATTCTGAGCCCTCCTCTCTGATCCACAAAAGGAAATTGACCTCCAAATTCTTCCACTGTTCCCAACCGAGGGCCCTGGAATAGCTTTATTGCTGAAGAAGCACAAATGCCGTAACACAGGAACTGTGTTCTTAACTGCTTATTATTAAAGCATAAGTTGACTGCTGAAGCTGGCAGGGGGCCAGGAAAAGGAAATTCACCATTTGGGGGCTCTGGGGAGTGAGGGGCAGGAAGCCAAGTAGACACGTGCTGTTGAATTTCAGGATCCCAAGTGGACTCTCGGGATTTTGGAAAACATCAGATGGGCCAAATGTGGACCGAACCTATAACATTCCCAGGCAAATTAAGCCAGTGGAGGGGATAAAGCCCTGCCCAAGCCTGAGCTCAGGTTCATTTACATCCAGAGGCTGTGGGGGATCTGACCAGGCTGATGGCACCCCCTGCACACCCAGCACCCGGTCTGCTCTGAGCAGTGAACCACAGACCCTGCTGGAGACCACCTGGGGACTTCTGGTTTGAAACCAGAAGGACAGCTGATACTGCAGGTGAGACCTGACTGCCAATTTCCAGAAGTCACCATTAGAGGGAAGGGGTGGTAGGGGCCGCTGCCTTTCTAGAGCCTCCACAACCTCCCAGCAGCCCACTGGAGCAACATGAATGAGATCCTTGGGTCAAGGACAACATGGTCTGGGGAGGAACGTGGGCTGGGAGTGAAGACCGTTGCCCTTCATCCCCACTCAGTCAACAATTCATGGTGAATTAATCTGAAAAGGTTAAACACAGAATGACCATATGATCCAGCAATTCCACTCCTAGGTACATAATCAAGAGAAATGAAAACATACGTTCACACAAAAACTTGTACATGAATTTTCACAGCAACATTATTCATAATAGCCAAAAAGTTCTACAACAAGCCAAATGTCTATCAGCTGATGAATAGACAGACATAATGGGGTATTTCTATACAATGGAATATTATTCAGCCATAAAAATGAAGAATACATGCTACAACACGGATAAACCTTCAAACATTATGCTAAGTGAAAGAAGCCAGACACAAAGGACCACAGACTGTATGATTCCATTTATATGAAATGGCCAGACCATGCAAATCCATAGAGGCAGAAAGATCAGTGGCTGCCAGAGGGTGGGGGAGGGGAAGCGACTGCTAGTGGGTGTGAGGTTTCTTTTCAGGGTGATGAAAAATGTTCTAAACTTGATGTGGTGCTGGATGCACAACTCTGTGAATGTACTAAAAACCACGGACTCATGCACCATAAATGAGTGAATTGCATGGCACGTGAATTATATACATCGTGAACTGTATGTCAATAAAGCTGCTGTAACGGAGATTGTGGGGGGATGGCAGGTCCCCCATTGTGGTCCCTGCCAGCATCAGTATCATCTGGGAGTGTGTTAGACCTCCAGACCTCCAGAATCAGAAGCTCCAGAGTGGGGCCCAGCAGTCTGCATTTTAACAAGCCCACCAGGTGATTCTGAAGCCCACTAAAGCTGGGGAGCGCTGCTTAGACTATGTGGCTCTCAGCCTTGGCTGTGCATTGGAATCACCTGGGAGACTTCAAAAACAAGACCCGTGCCCTGGCCAAGACACCCCCACCAACTAAATCAGACTCTCTAGGAATGGAGCTCTGCCACAGCATGGTTTAAAGCTCTCAGGTCTCTTGGACATGCGGGGTGCAAGGCCCTGAACCAGAGGGTGTCTCAGTCCCTCTGCTCTTCAGTGCCTCTAAGAATTTGGCCAGGTAGGTCACTGGCGCCCCCTGGTGGCCATATTCTGGAATGACTCTACATCTTGCCTCTGGGCCCTCCAAGGGGCTCTGGGGCTCAGGGATCCCCGCCCACTGCAGAGGTCACAACCAACCTGGCCTTTGGAAAGGGGGTGGGTGACCTGGTGGGAGCGGGTAAGAATCCTCAGCTGGCTCTGCTTCCTCCCTCCTCATTAAATAACACTTCACATTCTCATTAAATAACACTTCACATTCAGAAGGCAGCCAGAGTGACCACCTCTAACAGCCCCAGCCACCTTCCTTCTCCAATGCCACCAGAGTAAAGCAATCACCTCTCACAGCCCCAGCCACCTTTCCCTCTCCAATGTCCAAGGAGGAGCGCCAACTCACCCACACCAACTCATCTCCAACAATTTCTATGTCATCAGATGCATGCACCAAACCACCTTTGCTGCCTCTAAACTCATTGTGCACCTTTCGGCCCCCTGGCCTTTGCCATGCAGCCCCTCCCACCTGACGCGCCTTCCCAGGCTCTCTGAGGACACTGCTCCAGGCCACCTCTGGGGGAACCCTCCTCTCTCCCCACGGCTCAGGCCCTGTCATGCTCCCTGCTCCACCCTCTGGGTGCCTCACAATGGACTTCCAGGGCTGCGGAGATCAGAGGAAGGGAGGCCTATCAGCTTCAGAAGTCAGGGAGGTAGGGGCTAACAGACCCTGGCCAGCATGGGATGGAGGGTCTAAGATGCTCTGAAGCAGGCATCCTTTTTCAACTATTGGGCCTTCAGCTGCAGACTGAACTGGAAGCCTCGATTCTCAACCCTCTTCAGCATCCTCTGAAAGTGGGAGGAGCTCAGCTTCTTAGCTCATTGCTGCCACAAGACCATTGTGAGAGGGACCCAAAGGTAACTCAAAAGGAGACTCAGGATCCAATCTAACTATGGCCCTGAAGAAAATAGTTCTTCCTAAATTCACCAGTCCATCTTCTGAAACTTCTTAAAACCACCTTCCCCTCCCCACATTTAACAGCCTTTTTTTTTTTTTTTTTTTTTTGAGACAGTCTCTCCATCACCCAGGCTGGAGTGCAGTGGAGTGACAACACCTCACTGCAGCCTCTACTTCTCAGGCTCAAGAAGTCCTCCCACCTCAGCCTCCCAAGTAGCTGGGACCACAGGCCACCATGCCCAGCTAATTTTTTTTCTTTTTTTTTTTTTTTATAGAGACAAGGTCTTGCTATGTTGCCCAGGCAGGTCTCAAACACCTAGCCTCAAGTGATCCTCCTGCCTACGTCTCCCAAAGTGCTGGGATTACAGGTGTGAGTCACTCTTCCCCTGGCCTGGCAGCCCCTTAATCTCTCCAAACTCCCCTCCCAATTGACCTCTGATCTTGGACCCAGGTTGACCCCAGATGCCTTACCCTGCCTTCCAGCTAGGCATCCACCCTTTGCCCCAGTTAGGGCCTGATCCATGACCCTGAGCAAAAGCTGGGCCCAATCAGTCATTGCCCCAATGTGTGCACAGCTACAGCCGAGCGCAGGGCTGGCTTGGGGCAGGCCCCCTCTGGAGGGGCCACAGGCAAGAGCTGTTTCTAAGAATTGCTGGCCAGCAGAGGGGAACACATGGCTGGCACATATAGCCCCCTCTCAGCACCATGAAGTCCTCACCCCCTACCCACCGGCTCGCACCACTGCCCCTCCCACTCAGCACCTGCCTCTGTCCCAGAAGGCAATCAGATTCACTGGGCCAGAGAGGAACAGAAGTGAGCACTCCACACAGAGACCCAGGAAGAAAACTCCACAGCCCACATCAGCCTGTGATTATGGGACTGGGCCAGTAGGGCTGAGTGACAGAGCAGGGAGTACTGGGGACCCAGGCAGGCTTAAGGGCACATTCTTTCCAGATAGGTTGAAAATCCAGATTATTACATGAAATCTGGACTATTATGAAACTTTTTTTTTTTTTTTTTGAGGAGTCTCACTATTGCCCAGGCTGGAGTGCAATGGCACGATCTTCGCTCACTGCAACCTCCGCCTCCCGGGTTCAAGCGATTCACCTGTCTCACCCTCCCGAGTAGCTGGGACTACAGGCGCCTGCCACCACGCCTGGCTAATTTTTGTATTTTAGTAGAGATGGAGTTTCACCACATTGGCCCGTCTGGTCTCCAACTCCTGACCTCAGGTGATCTGCCTGTCTTGGCCTCCTAAAGTGCTGGGATTACAGGCATGAGCCACCGTGCCTGGCCAAAACTTATTTTTATAATGTGATGAGTTATTAAAAAACAATTTTTACTGAGCAGACCAAAAACACCCCATCTGGGAGCCAGCCCCAGCCCCAGGGCAGCACAGACACACCCACATCCCGAGATGACGGCCTCCATGCTAGTTGTGAAACAGCCACTCCAAGACCCTGAGGGTCCCCACCCACCATGACCTGACTCCTGTCTGGGACCTCTGGTCCCCCTGCCAGGACCCAGAAACTAGAGGGTTAATGCCTGGCACCACAGGGCTCCTGGGTGTTCACTCTGATTGGCCACATCCTTGATTGGTCCCAGGGCTGCAGCAGTTGTTGAATGCTTTGAACATGGCCCCTGCACACATCCCCCCCCCACCACTCCAGAATCTGGTATGAGTGGGTTGGGGCTGGGGATGTGTCCATTTCATGGATCACTTCTACTTCCAGAAGGTGGAAAAGTGACCAGGAGCCAAGGAGGGGCCCCTAGGACCCCTAGCAACCCCAAAGCCACATCAGCCACTCCCTGGGCCGTGCACACCTGGAAGGGTGGCTGGGGTGGGGCGAGGTGGGGCGGGGGCTCACCTGGCGGTAGGTGCAGATGATGATCTCCCGCAGGTGGTAGTGCATGGGTGTCATGGTCTCGCTGACGGTGTCCAGTGCCGCATCCACCTCCTTCTTCACACGGTGCCCATCGGGCAGCAGCTGCACCACCTTCATTACTACCTGGGGCCAGAGAACGGGGGTGAGCAGACAGAAAGCTGGTGGGGGCAGGTGAGAACCCACAGCCCCAGCACCAGGCTTGCACCCTCACCAAAAGGCCACAGCAGGCCTAAGGCCCAGGTGTTGACCACAGAGCCCTGCCTGCTCCTCAGTTCTCAGACTGAGGGAGGACAGGGGGATCCTGGACATCTCAGGGGCCAGGCTACCCAGGTGCTTTTTTTTTTCTCCACAGTTGGGATTTATTGGTTGTGTTGAGAATCAGTACACAGACATTGCAATTTGTACTGAAAATCTAAAAAAGGTATGGATTATGATTCCTTTTTAGTTATTCCATTGACAGTTTTTGTTGTTGTTTTATGGAGACAGAGTCTCACTCTGTCGTCCAGGCAGGAGTGCAGTGGCATGATCAGGGCTTACTGAAACCTCAACTTCCCGGACTCAGGTGATCCTCCCACCCCAGCCTCCCGAGTAGCTGGGACTACAGGCCCATGCCACCACGCCTGGCTGATGTTTTGTACTTTTAGTAGAAACGGGGTTTTGCCATGTTGCCCAGGCTAATCTCAAACTCCTGGGTTAAGGCAATCCACGCCCTCAGCCTCCCAAAGTGCTGGGAAGTTATTCCATTAATTTTCCAGCCTAAAAGTTGGAGGTAAATTGTTCCTTAAGAGGGTATTAAGTACCAGTATCTTCAAGTTCTGATAAGCTGTGGCATAAAAGCCCCACCAATCCACAACTTAGTATCTTGTACACTACACAGATTTTCAGTGTCAGAGCACATCAACAGAGTTACTAAGAAAACGGGACTGCCACAGCCAAAGACATCACAGAGTGCACCCAGTTCTCACAGGAGAGCCACAATCAAGAAGTGGTTTTCGTTAGGAAATAATTCTACAAAAAAACTTGGGAACAGAAGTGATTTAAGATGTTCAAGACATATTAAATGCACGACCGTGACTCCAAATTGCGATTTTGTATGCTCTGTATTACACGATATAAAAACTACCCCAATGCACCCATGGAATGTTAAGTTGACCTAAGGTGCTTATTTTTGTTTCGTTTTGTTTTGTTTTGTTTGGGATGGAGTCTCGCCCTGTCACCCAGTCTGGAATGCAATGGCAAGATCTCGGCTCACTGCAACCTCCGACTCCTGGGTTCAACCAATTCCCCCACCTCAGCCTCCCAAGTAGCTGGGATTACAGGCGCCTGCCACTGCACCCAGCTAATTTTTGTATTTTTAGTAGAGACAGGGTTTCGCAATGTTGGCCAGGCTGGTCTTGAACTCCTGGCCTCAGGTGATCCGCCCACCTAAGCCTCCCAAAGTGCTAGAATTACAGGCGTGAGCCACCACGCCTGGTTGAGGTGCTTATTTTTTAAGCAGTAGAAATCCTGCTTCAAACAAGGCCTCATGCAGAACTTTGATCTCTAAAACAGATAGCTGTCACATACTAGGGCTGGAGGGGTGACGAGGGGGTGTGAGAAGCCTCCCTACCCTCCTGGTAACCTGCAGGAGCCCCAGGTACTGCGCAGACGCTCAGAGTTGGACACCACTCATCTGATATAATCCCCCACCCAGGCCAGGTGCAGTGGCTCATGCCTATAATCCCAGCACTTTGGGAGGCCGAGGTGGAGAGATCGCTTGAGGCCAGAAGTTCAAGACCAACCTGGCTAACATAGTGAGACCCCATCTCTGAGTAATAAGAAAAAGAAAAAAGAAAAAGAAAAAAAATGATATAATCTACCCTTTATTGCAAGGGAAAACTGAAGCCTGTTTAGGTCACTCTATGGCTCTTCCCCCACAGGCCCTCTTAGCCACCCTGTGCTGAGTTCCCCTGCAAATCTGTCTACACTGCACCTCTCTACAGCTGGCACCTGATCCAGACCTCCATCCCCCTTTGCCTCCACATCAGTACCCCTCTGACCAGCGTCTCCGCCTCCTCCCCACCCTCCCTCTCCCTGGTGGCCAGAGAGGTCTTACAAAAGAATAGATGTGAACCCATGTTTGTATAATTCCCAGGCTTTGATCTCTTCATGGCTCCCTTGCACTCAGCACAGAAACTGGGGCCTACAAGGCCCCCTGCACCACCTGGTCCCAGCCTATTTCTCCAGCCTCACCCATAACCCCTCCCACCACCCACCCCCACCACTCTGCAAGGTCCCTGCAGAGCCCTGTCCCATGGTCGACAGCCACCTGCTCATCTGCTTCTGCTTTCATGCCCGCTCCCCACTAAGTGAGGGGCTTTCTGCCAGCACCTGGAGTGGCAGCTGGCACCTGCCCGATGCCCTAGCAACAGCTGCCCAGTGAATGAATGAACACCTAACTCGCCCTCTTCTCTCTCTGGCTACCACTTAAGAACAGGGAAAGAAGGCCTTTCCCCAACTCGTGTGTTTCTCAGAGAGTCCTGGCCTGGGGCTGGGCACCCCAGCAGGCATGGAGTTGTAGCCAAGTGGGAGGAGAAAAAGGAAAAGTCTGGAAGGAACTAGTGGCAGATCTGGCTCAGGCTGTGCCCAGGGGAGCAGGAGGGAGCTGCCCAGTCCACACCCCCAATCCCAGACTCTAGGCAGGTCCCCAGGAAGGTGCAGGGAACTGTGTCCCCTGGGGGCCACCTCAGACAGAGGACTGCAGCTTTTCACAGGGAACCCAACTCCTGGCCTCTGCTGCAGCTGTTCCTCCCCTGAATTCCACATCTCGACAGCTGTCACAACCGCAAAGCCAGAAACTCGAGGTCGTCCTCAGTGCCCTCGTCACCCCACATCCAGGAGCCCACAAGGCCAACCAGTGAGGACTGGACTGCTCCTGCTCACCCTGCAGCCCCTCCTCACTCAGCTCCTGCCTCTCCCTCCACTCCCCAAACCACACAACTGCCTGCTGGGAACCCCAGACTGAGAGTCTGACCACAACCTCCTCTGCCTCCCTGCTGGCCTCACAGTCAAGGTCAAACACATAGTGCAACCCTCCAGGGCCTTCACAATCTGGGCCCCCACCCCTCAGTCCTGCCTGCTTCCCTTCTGACAAATCACAGCCTTACATAGTTCCTGTCCTTTCCAGAATCCCTCCTTTGCACACTTGATCCTTCTACACACTCCTCTCCTCACCAAGCATACTCACTCATCTTCCCCAAAGGCACTCAAATGCTGCCTCCTCTATGAAGCCCTCTCAGGCTCCCTCAGCTGCACTTTTGGCCCTTAAAACCAGTGTCTGCTCTGGGCCTCTTCACACTCTACTGAATATTCCCTTCTCCTCAATAGACTGTGGGCTCAGCAAATGCTGAACTAATTGCAAAAGAAGCTGGTCTAGATTATCTGGGGGTGGGTGAGGATGGGGTATACAGGGGTGTCTTCAGGTCACATGATGTAACTTTGGAACACAGGCTCTGAGGTTCACAGCCTGGCTTATACCCCAGCCCCACGTCTCTGATGTGGCCCTAGGGTAATAAACTTGTCTCCCCAGGCCTCATTTTCTCCTCTACAAACTGGGAGCAGTAAAAGCACCTACCTCCTGGGGGCTGGGAAAGGGGACAGGGGGAGTACACACAGCTCCCAGCACAGGGCCTGGTGTGAGGAAGCAGAGGCCTAACCATCACATTCGAAGGACTGATGTGAAGACTAAATTCAGCTGGAAAATAAACCCTCATATATATGGTCAAGCGGCTTTCAACAAGGGTGCCAAGACCTTTCAATGGGGAAAAACAGACTCTTGAACTAATGGTGCTGGAAAAACCAGATACCCACATGCAAAAGAATAAACTTAGATAACCCTTACCTCACACCATATACAAAAACTAACTCAAAATGGATCAAAAAAAAAAATCGTAAAACTTAGGATTTTAACCTAAGAGTTAAAACTATAAAAGTCTTAGGATAAAACACAGGGGAGAAGCTTCATGACACTGGAGTTGGCAATGATTTCTTGGATACAGCACCAAGCGCACAGGCAACAAAAGAAAAAACAGACAAACTGGACTTCATCAAAATTAAAAACTTTTGTGCATCAGATGACACTATGAATGAGTAAAAAGTCAGCCCACATATTAGAGAACATATTTACACATAACCTCTCTTATAAGAGATTAGTTTCCAGAATATACAAAGAACCAAAACTCAACAACAATCCAATTCAAAAATGGGCAAAGGACTTGAACAGACATTTCTCCAAAGAAGATATACGAGTGGCCAATAAACACATAAAAAGATATTGAACATCACTAATCATTAGAGAAATGCAAATCAAAGCCACAAAATACCACTTCATACCCAGCAGGATGGCTATCATCCAAAAAAAAAAAAAAAAAAAAAACTGGCTGGGCATGGTGGCTCACGCCTGCAATACCAGCACTTTGGGAGGCCGAGGCAGGTGGATCATCTGAGGTCAGGAGTTCGAGACCAGCCTGGCCAACATGGTGAAACCCCCATCTCAAGAAAGAAACAAAGAAAGGAAGAAAGGAAGAAAGGAAGAAAAGAAAGAAAAGAAAGAAAGAAAAGAAAAAACAGAAATTGAGTGTTGGCGAGGATGTGGAAATATTGGCACCTTTGTGTGTTGCTGGTAGGAATGTAAAATGGTGCACATCCTGTGGCAAACAGCATGCTGGTTCCTCAAAAAAGTAAAGAGAATTACCATAGGACCCAGTAATTCCATTCCTGGGTATATGCCCAAAAGAACGGAAAGCAGGGACTCAGCTACATGTACAATGCACTTCATAGCAGCATCACTCATGACAGCCAAAAGGTGGAAGCAAATAGTGTCCCTTGATGGAGGAATGGAGAAACAAAATGTGGTCTATCCATACAATGGGATATTATTCAGCCTCTAAAAGGAAAGAAACTCTGACACATGCTACAATGTGGGTAAACCTTGAGAATATTATGCTCAGTGAAATGAACTAGTCATAAAACACAAATACTGTATGATTCCACTCATAGAAGATTCCTAGAGTAGTTACATCCATTGAGACAGAAAGTAGAACAGGGGCTGCTGGGAGGAAGGATGGGGAATTATTACTGAATAGGAGGGCAGAGTTCTGTTTGCAAGATGAAGGAGTTAGATGGGTTGTGGCAATGGTTGCACAACAACGTGAATGTACTTAACGCCACTGAACTGTACATTTAAAAATGGTTGAAATGGTACATTTTATGTTATGCATATTTTACCACAAAAAGAAAAGAAAAAAGGAAAGAATCAGAGAATCAGCCAGAAGAAGGAAGGGAGAAGGCACAGCATATGCAAAGGCCCAGAGGCTGCAAGAGCTTGGGAAGTGTGAGGTGCTCCACGGCAGTCAGGGCCTCAGGACTGTGGCGAGGGCAGGGGAGGGGCAAGTAGCGAAGGTAGCCAGTGAGACAAGAGCCAACTGTGCTGCCAACTGCAGGTCAGCCATGGGTCAACTCTGAGAGACGTTGCCATGACTCTTGGAATGCCTGAGAAGAAGGCCTGTGGCATGTGGTAGGTGCACAATACATGGATGACTATATCTGGAATGTTTGTGGCTGGCCATCCAGTACCCTAATCTGAAATAGGGGAACACGCAGAGCAGAGTAGGCTGGTGACCCACACAAGGTCATCAACCACAGCTGGGTTGAAGGTGCTGAGAGGTTCTTATCAACATTACCCAGACAAGACGGTGGCCAGTGACCTCCCCAAGGCACACAGGAGCCCAGCAGCAAGGCTGGGCAGGGAGGGGCCCAGCCCACATCTCCATGGCCAGCCATCTGCCAGGGCCCCAGAGCCAAGCTGTCCCATGCCTTGCTGGGCTCATCTATAAAATGGGAACAGGGAAGCACTGATATGATGAGGTGGCAGAGGTGACAGCATTGGGACGTGCTTTGAGGACCCCTAGACCTGTGAGCAGGAGTCCTCCTCCTCCCCCTCCCATCCCAAGGTGCCCCAGGGACCCCGCAGGGCATGCTCACCTGAAATTCACCCTTAGTGAACTTGGCATCAGGCACACTCACGAGCTCCTCCTCACCCACCTCGGGGAAGCCCTGAGGGAGGACAGCTGCTAAGACAGAAGCCCCCTCCCAATGCCAGGAGCTCCTTGCTGAGGAGGACTGAGGGGCTGCCCAAAACTGATGGAAGGGGCTCTGGGACCACACCAGGCTGTCTGTGCCCCTCATACCCTCCTGCAGGACCTGTGTGCCTGGGACCTGAGAGTCCACTCCCCTCTGGGCAAATTTCTAATCTCCCTGGAGAGGCCACACGTACCTGGATGTGCCAGAAGGCCAGGACAGCCACCACCATCGCAGTCGTGGTACGGCCCTGGCCGCTGAGGCAGCTGAACACGAAGCCAGTGCGTGGGTCTTTGGAGAGGGCGGCCCGCAGGGTCTCCAGCAGCTGGTCAAAGTCCTGGGTGGGGAGAGCAAGGTCTGGGTCAGCGGGTGCCTCCTGGATGCCCAGACCCCAATGGGGCCCCCCGTCCACATGGCAGCCCCATCCACATGGCAGCCCCAGCCACTGTCCTTGGGCCAGAAACTATCAGGCCCCCAAGCTTGCACACACAAACAAAACTCACCAGAGTACATGAGACTATGTGCGTGTCAACAGCTGCACCTGTGCAGCTGTAACCACCCTCACACCAAGCACCCGGACAGGACGTGTGAGCCAACACAGTATGCACCTGGGGCTCAAGGTGCCCACCTTCCACCAGGCAGGACATGCACCTGTACGCCACCCCTGTGTACTGCGCCCCTGGGCTGCACATGGACCGCTGGCCCTGCCACCCACCTGAACTGGACCCAACCCTGGTCCCACGATGAGGGTGGGGGCCTGACCTCAGAGAAGCCTGGCAGCACACGGCCACCGGGGGGCAGCAGACCGCAGGCAGTGAGAGCCGCGGAGCGATGCGCCAGGAAGGGCTCAGGCAGGAAACGGACCCCATTGCCAGAAACACACAGCACACAGCGACCTACCTACAACACACGCACCACAACACACGCCAGACACACAATGCCACACAGGGATCCACGTCCCGTAAACACACTACAGAGACACCCACAGTCACAGACCTACGGATGCCACACACAAGCATTCCTAACGATCCCTCCACAAACCCTACCACACACACCACACCACTCCCCTAAAGATGGTTTTCCATACACAGTCCCCAACACAGACAAGGGAGACATCACAAACTCCATAAAAACACATGCACACACATAGCCACACTCCACACGCCACCCACACACTCCATACACAGTCCCCAACTGAGACACGCACACCATGGACACCATGGACATGCTCTCACCCTCAACACACACACACACACACCCCTTATAACAAATACACACACACACCTGTAACAGAATACACACACACTCTGATACACACACCTATAACATACACCCATAACACAATACACACACATATACCCTACAACACACAACACACGTACACACACCTTATAACACATATGCACACATGTAACAGAATACACACCCCGCTAACACACACACACCTATCCCACACACACACCCTACAACACATAATAAACACATGTACACACACACACAAAGCTTAGAAGGGATGTGAATAAACCACTTGGGCCAAATCGGAAAAACCCCATGAGACCATCCCTGGGCCCCATAGAGAAGCTGGGGCCGTTTCATTCTCCCAGAGCCCAAGCCAGAGGGGAGGCAGGGAGGCCTCCCGTCCTTCCCCAGAGGCCTCAGCCTAAGCATCACCCTCACCTCCTCTCGGGGAGCACAGAAGTCCGGCATGGGGATGCGGTGGTAGGTGAGGCCGGGGCAGGTCCTGCGGTGCTGGCTGAAGACCTCCTGCGTGGTGAGCCAGGTCTGGAACCTGTGGGTCGGAGGACCCTCCTTGCCCGGGGAAGGCTCACTTAGATGGGCCTTCAGCTGGGCCTCCAGGGTCTGGGGAAGGGCAGGAGGGAGGACACAGGCCACTGGGGCAGGCTCTAGGATAGCCCTGAAAGGCCAGAGCCTGCCATGGCCAGGCCTGGCCCTGGCTTCCAGTCCCATCCCTGACCTTCCAAGCCTCAGGGGTCACAACCACCCCCAAAGCCAGGCAGGTTACCAGAGTACTTTAGTGGGAATCCTGAGTTGGCCACTCCCTGACACTGCTCCTCCCAGGGCCTCAGATTCTCCATCTGTATGCAGGAGCGTGGGGCCTTCTGAAGACCCTCCCAGGCCACTCCCCAGAAGCCTCGGAGGAAGGGGTGCCTAGAGGGCAGGGGGCCTCACCTCCAGCTGGTCAGGAGTCACAGGGGACCCAGGCCGCCGCAGGCTGTGGGTGTGCCCGTCACACTCCAACACGGCCTCCTCCCTCAGGCTCACCCAGACGACCTTCTGCAGCCTCCTCTTGGCGTCCGTCAGGTAGGCCAGGATGCTCGCCAGGGCCTGGGCACGGGAGGGCCGGCAGTGAGCCCTCAGCCCTCCCTCCTCGACCCCACTGGGGGACCCAGGCCCCGAGGAGGGGTCACCTTGGCGCTGGGCTGGGCTGTGCCATAGATGGGCATGCGGGGCACCCGCCGGAAGTTGGCCACATCCATCTCTCTGACAGTGCTGAGCGCATCCGGGGAGACCAGATCGTCCTCCCGCTGTGGGGAGAGCACCGAGCCTGGGACCCACAGCAGCCGACTGCAGCCACAGGAAGGGTCAGGACCTGGCCCAAGGCAGGCAGCGGGTGGGGTGGAACCTGAGCTTCACAGTTTACAAAGCACTTGGAGCTTCCCCCCGGCCCTGGCAAGAAGAGCAATGGTGCTCACTCTCCAGACCAGGAAGCTGAGGCTCAAAGACAAGAAGCTGGAGGCAAAGATCCCAGACACCTGCCCAGAGCTCTTGGGTTTGAGACTGAGGAGAAGGTACCAGAATAGCGGCCAAAGCTGCAAATACTTGCTGGTGCCTGAGCATGATCCCATTCTGCTCACAAGAGGATCCCAACACCCACAGCCTCTCCTGTTTACCCGCGAGTGCAATGCTTACCCCAAACCCACAGGAATCCAGTGTTCAGGGGCCAGGGCCAGTACACAGCCATACCCACTTCCCCGAATGCCAGTCACACTCACCAAGGAGCCCTCGGCAATGAGGTCCCTCAGAGCCACAGGGCCTGCTGAGCTCAGCGTCACGGGCAGGCGGTACAGCTCAGGGTGGGCACACAGCCAGCGGCTGAAACTGAGGGCAAAGGCCAGCGGATACTGCAGCCCGAGGCAGAGAGACGAGGAATTCAGGGGCACAGGGCCATCCTGAAATCTCCCTGCCCACACCATGGCAGGGGAAGCCCCAGGAGATAGCCAACATGGCCCGGGGCAGGGACAAGAGAGTGGCTGAGAGAAGACCTGGACATCTGGTGTCCTGGCTAAGAACAGAAACGAGGGCCCAGGGGAAAGAGGTGGGGCCTCCCTATCCCCAGCTGCTCAGGGACTACTCCTGAATCTGGGTCTCTCCTGGTTTCCCTTCCCTCCCCAGTTCCTTGTGGGGGGTCTCCCTCCACAGCAAGTCAGTCACTGCAGTGGGGAGGCTGGAAGAGGCCCAGGAGGAGGGGACATGGGTCTGCTCCTCCCGGGCCCCACCTGCTCATGAAGGTAGTAATTAAACAGGATCAGGTAGAAGTACCGCTCCAGGCTCCACAGCGCCCTCTGCCAGATGCTGTGTCGGCTGCCGCTTCCCTGAGAGGGAGGACAGGGTGTTAAGGAAGGGCCTGTCCCCATCTTGTCCCTGTCCCCATCCCTGCAAGGGCAGGAGTTAAGCCTTGGAACTCTCCAGAAGGGTTGGAAGTTCTTCTAAGTGTCTCACCCTATCCCAGTTGCTGTGGTTATCTGCGGTCCGGGGAGATATGTGGGTGACCACACCAGGCACTATGGTTCTGGGTGCAGGGTTGGTCTCCCCAAGCAGGCTCCCAGCCCCGAGACAGGCAGGGGCTCCCTCACTTAGCTCCAGTGACACCTAACAGGTCAGGGTTGTGCACCCACTGTGTTGAGGAAGACAAGTGTGTGAACACCCTTCCGCGAGCCAGAGGCCCTCCCTTAAGAACTGGAACCTGGAAGGGCTCACGCCTGTAGTCCCAGCACTTTGGGAGGCTGAGGCAGCCAGATCGCTTCAGCCCAGGAGTTCAAAACAAGCTGGGCAACATGGCAAAACCCCATCTCTATAAAAAATACAAAAATCAGTCAGGCATGGTGGCACATGCCTATAGTCCCAGGCACTCATGAGGCTGAGGTGTGAGAATCGCTTGAACCTGGGAGGTTGAGTCTCCAGTGACCTATGATCTCACCGTTGCACTCCAGCCCAGATGACAAAGCGAGACCTTATCTCAAAAAAACAAATGGGAAAAAAAAAAAAAAAAAAAAGAACTGGAGTCTCTCCACAAGAAATACAAAGACCCTCACAGCAGTGCAGTGCTCCAGGGGAGCCATCCTAATTACTCCTAATTTACAGAGGGAAACGGAGATTCAGAGAAACGAGGTGACTTCCTGAAAGTCACACAGCTGACAGCAAACAGCTAGATTCCCCGTCTCCTGACTCCGGCCCAGCTTCCTCTACATGGTGGGTTGTCAGAGAGAACCCCAAGGGCCCTCGGATCTCCAGGTTCTCCTGCTGGGTCAATACCCTTTGGAGGGCAAGTGAGATTCAGAGAGGCCCTAAGAAGGGCCATGCCCTTTGGTGAAATTTAATCCCATCTTTGGGAATCTCCACCAGGGGTTGGCAAACTTTTCCACAAAGGGCCAGACGATAAATACTCTAGACTTTCAGGCTTCAGGGTCCCTGCTGCAGCTACTGAACTCTGTCATCCTAGCATAAGAGCAGTCGTGGGCCAGTACAGAAGAGAACAGCAAGACTGTGTTCCAGTAACACATTTACAAAGACAGGCAGC
This sequence comes from Rhinopithecus bieti, assembly GCF_001698545.2. NCBI lineage: Eukaryota > Metazoa > Chordata > Mammalia > Primates > Cercopithecidae > Rhinopithecus > Rhinopithecus bieti. The sequence goes on from NW_016805647.1 coordinate 115,077, forward strand.
AGGCTGGATTTGATCTAAAAGCCATAGTTTGCTGATGCCTAATCTAGACTAGGGGAGAAAGAATCCTAAATACACAACAGCCTTCATTCTCATGAAGCTGCTCAAACAAAGAAGTATTTACACTGATGGGGAACTGGAGCAACTCAATTGTCCAAGAAGAGGGGACTGTTTAGTAAATCACAGCAGGGGTGACATTCCAGGGACTCTGGCAGGCTTTAAGTACTGTATGGGATTTTTTTTTTGGTTTGGGTTTTTTTGTTTTGTTTTGCTTTTGAGACAGGGTCTTGCTCTGTTGCTCAGCCTAGAGTGCAGTGGCGCGATCATAGCCCACTGCACCTCGAACTCCTGGGCTCGTGGGATCCTCCTGCCTCAGCCTCCCTGATAGCTGGTACTACTGGGCAAACACCAGCTCCCTGGTAGTTGGTACTATGGGTGCCACCACACCCAGCTAATTTCTGTATTTTTTGTGGAGACAGTATTTCACCATGTTGGCCAGTCTGGTCTCGAACTCCTGACTTCAAGTGATCCATCTGCCTCAGCCTCCCAAAGTGCTGGGATTACAGGTGTGAGCCACTGTCCCCGGCCTTTAAAAAATATTTTAAAAGAAAAGATCCAGTGTTTTGGGAGGCCAAGGCGGGAGGATTGCTTAAGGCCAGGAGTTGAAGACCAGCTTGGGCAACATAGCAAGACCCTATCTCTAAAAAAGTAAGGTGTGGTGACATGCCCCTGTAGTCCCAAATACTCAAAAGGTTGAGGTAGAGGAATCCCTTGAGCCTAGGAGTTTGAAGTTGCAGTGAGCTATGACTGCACCACTGTGCTCCAGCCTGGGCGACAGAGCGAGACCCTATTGAAGGAGAAAGCAGAAGGAGGAGAAGAAAAGAAGAAGAAAGGAGAAGAAGGAGGAGGAGAAGAAGGGAGGGAGAAGAGAGGGAGGAGGGAGAGGAGAAGAAGGAGGAGGAGAAGAAAAGAAGAAGCAAGGATAAGGAGGAGGAGGAAGAGAAGGCAGGGAAGAGGGAGGGAGGAGGAAGAGGAGAAGGAGGAAAAGGAGAAGGAGAAAGAGGGAGAAGGAGAAAGAGGAAGAAGGAGAAGGAAGGAGGAAGGAAGAGAAGGAGGAGGAAGGAGGAAGAGGGGGGAGGAGGAAGGAGGAAGAGGAAGGGGGAGGAGGNACTGGAGTCTCTCCACAAGAAATACAAAGACCCTCACAGCAGTGCAGTGCTCCAGGGGAGCCATCCTAATTACTCCTAATTTACAGAGGGAAACGGAGATTCAGAGAAACGAGGTGACTTCCTGAAAGTCACACAGCTGACAGCAAACAGCTAGATTCCCCGTCTCCTGACTCCGGCCCAGCTTCCTCTACATGGTGGGTTGTCAGAGAGAACCCCAAGGGCCCTCGGATCTCCAGGTTCTCCTGCTGGGTCAATACCCTTTGGAGGGCAAGTGAGATTCAGAGAGGCCCTAAGAAGGGCCATGCCCTTTGGTGAAATTTAATCCCATCTTTGGGAATCTCCACCAGGGGTTGGCAAACTTTTTCCACAAAGGGCCAGACGATAAATACTCTAGACTTTCAGGCTTCAGGGTCCCTGCTGCAGCTACTGAACTCTGTCATCCTAGCATAAGAGCAGTCGTGGGCCAGTACAGAAGAGAACAGCAAGACTGTGTTCCAGTAACACATTTACAAAGACAGGCAGCAGGCTGGATTTGATCTAAAAGCCATAGTTTGCTGATGCCTAATCTAGACTAGGGGGAGAAAGAATCCTAAATACACAACAGCCTTCATTCTCATGAAGCTGCTCAAACAAAGAAGTATTTACACTGATGGGGAACTGGAGCAACTCAATTGTCCAAGAAGAGGGGGACTGTTTAGTAAATCACAGCAGGGGTGACATTCCAGGGACTCTGGCAGGCTTTAAGTACTGTATGGGATTTTTTTTTTGGTTTGGGTTTTTTTGTTTTGTTTTGCTTTTTGAGACAGGGTCTTGCTCTGTTGCTCAGCCTAGAGTGCAGTGGCGCGATCATAGCCCACTGCACCTCGAACTCCTGGGCTCGTGGGATCCTCCTGCCTCAGCCTCCCTGATAGCTGGTACTACTGGGCAAACACCAGCTCCCTGGTAGTTGGTACTATGGGTGCCACCACACCCAGCTAATTTCTGTATTTTTTGTGGAGACAGTATTTCACCATGTTGGCCAGTCTGGTCTCGAACTCCTGACTTCAAGTGATCCATCTGCCTCAGCCTCCCAAAGTGCTGGGATTACAGGTGTGAGCCACTGTCCCCGGCCTTTAAAAAATATTTTTAAAAAGAAAAAGATCCAGTGTTTTGGGAGGCCAAGGCGGGAGGATTGCTTAAGGCCAGGAGTTGAAGACCAGCTTGGGCAACATAGCAAGACCCTATCTCTAAAAAAGTAAGGTGTGGTGACATGCCCCTGTAGTCCCAAATACTCAAAAGGTTGAGGTAGAGGAATCCCTTGAGCCTAGGAGTTTGAAGTTGCAGTGAGCTATGACTGCACCACTGTGCTCCAGCCTGGGCGACAGAGCGAGACCCTATTGAAGGAGAAAGCAGAAGGAGGAGAAGAAAAAGAAGAAGAAAGGAGAAGAAGGAGGAGGAGAAGAAGGGAGGGAGAAGAGAGGGAGGAGGGAGAGGAGAAGAAGGAGGAGGAGAAGAAAAAGAAGAAGCAAGGATAAGGAGGAGGAGGAAGAGAAGGCAGGGAAGAGGGAGGGAGGAGGAAGAGGAGAAGGAGGAAAAGGAGAAGGAGAAAGAGGGAGAAGGAGAAAGAGGAAGAAGGAGAAGGAAGGAGGAAGGAAGAGAAGGAGGAGGAAGGAGGAAGAGGGGGGAGGAGGAAGAGGAGGAAGAAGGAGGAGGAGGAAGAGAAGAAGAAACAAGAAAGAAGCAGCAGCAGCCACCTCTGTGGCTTTTAGATTCTTTCCATGCACTGTATGATATAAACACTATCAAGCCCACCTCCTTTCGCTAGGGCATGGGGACAGGGTCTGCTGAGACATCCTAGAGTCCGTAAGTCTTTCAGAAGCAGCCAGCTGGACCAAACCCCAGTCTTCCCAAAGAAACACCAGGAGTTTTACTAGTGGGAGGCCATGAGTGGCCTGGGGAGCATCTGAGTCCAGGGGCCCCTGCAGCCCTGGCCAGCAGCCCCTTCCTCCGTCCTGTTTATTCTGCAGCTGAAGGGACCTGGTCAGGGAAAGTAAACTTCCCCTCTTCTTTGTCCTTCCTGCGGGCCCAGCCCCGCTATCTCCCCTTCCTTTGAAAACTGCTCTTCTCATGGGAGATGCAGCAGCCAGAAAAAGTCAGTCTGAAAGAAGTCAGTCAACATGCCTAATGAAATCAGGCTGTGGGGCTCACAGGGAAGCAGGGTACTCACACATCCTTCCATGCCTCACCTGGGCTGGGCTCTCCGGTCGGATACCTTCTAACTTCTTCTTGTTTTCTAAGACCACTTCTTTCAGGTCATGCAACTCGGCACAGGCAGTGATGGCTCTGTCCACCTGGTGCCAGGGACCAGAGCAAGGAAGAGGGAGGTGGGGGGGTGGGGAGCAGGGTCAAGGCAGAATGGCAGGAGAAAAGAGAAAAGAGAAGGAAAGGAAAAGATTGGCAGAGAGGTGGGGGAGGGTATCGGGGAGGAAGAGAGCCCCGACCAGTGAGAGGAGTGACCGTCCCCCTCCACCACCCCTGCCCCAGGCCCTTGGTGTCCCTAGCTCACCTCCTCCACCATCCTCCTTCCCTGGGACACCATGCGGAGAAAGCTCTGGATCAGCTGGAACTGCTCCATGGGCAGGGGCTTGGCCTGTGTGGGGGCAGCCCTGTCGAGGGAGGGGTCAGTACATTAGCAGGGCTCTTCCAAAGGTCTCACACAGCCACCTGCCTGCTGTCTCCACTCATATGGCCGCTGGGGGACACCAGACTACAGGTTCCTTCTGAATCACGTTGTGGGAAGCAGGGGACATTTCCCCAACTAGGGAAACTGAGGCCCAGAAAGGTCAGGTGACTTTCTCCAGGTCTCCCAGCAAGACTTATGGCAAACCAGGAAATGAACCCCAGATGCCAAATTTCCAGCTCTGGCTCTGGGCTCCTAGACATGTCCCCACATTGTGGGGCAGCCTGTCCCCTCCTCGGCCCCACAGCCCTTCAGGACGCTGGGCCCTGGGCCACTCACTCTGGCTGGGAGGTGATCCCACTGTGGTGAAGCAGGATGAGGGTGCCCAGCACCATGCCCAGGTTGGTCCTGCCCACGCCCATCTGACAGCTGAAGACGAGGGCTGGGGGAGGCCCGTGGGCATCGCAGAGCTGCAGCAGGCTGGGGGTCTCCTGAGAAAGACCATGAGGATCAGGCCCCAGTGAGGCCAGGAAGTCCTGGGCTGAGGCCTGAGAGGGGAAAGCATGCCATCAGCCCACCCTGCCCCACCATCTGCAACAAAGTGGGCTCCAGTAGGTGTCTCGGCCTCTTCTGCCAAAGCCACAGCCTCATCAGCTCCGCCTGCTCCCTCCCCAGGCCTTGGAGGAGCTCAAAGAACTGGAAGTGAGAGCAACTCCGAGGGCATCAGGCCAGTATTAACACCTCCTGCGAGATGCCAGTGAAATGAGATAACATCCCGAAGGGGGCTGGACAGAAACTGCCAGGACTCAGGAAATGTCAGTTGAAGAGTCTATGGGGCAAGAGTTGTTCGCTCCACTAAAGAAATGAGGAGCTGAGATCTAGAGAGGTGAGGCGATTAATCTGGGACCACACAGCAAGTTGGCAGCCCGGCCACAGCCAGCAGCTAGGCCAGTGGTCAGTGATGGGCTCTGTCGTAAGAGAATGCACAAGCACACACCTACATACAGGTGCACACACACACAGAGACACACAGACAGGAACACACAGATACATGACACTTAGACATGTACACACACTCCCCAGAGACACACACAAAGGCGCTGACACACATAGACATATACACGGAGATAGACACCACCATACGTCCACCCTGACGTGCTCACACACACACCACAGAAGGAGAGCACCTCCGTGGGGACGACTCTCAAGACTCCTCCCCTGTGCCCACCCCACTTACCCGGAGAACACTGACAAAGGCATCCAACTGGGCCTCCAGGGGACTCCCTTGTTCGGGCAGAGGCAGGCGGTGGTACCTGCCAGGTAAGGGAGAGCAGCCCATTGGGCAGGCACCCACTCTGGGAATCCCCCTCACTCCCTATTCCCAGGAACTGTTTGGAAACGGGCCCCACCGTGGGAGACATGGGTCGGGGGCACTCGGCCCAACCTGCAGATGGTGAAACTGAAGCTGCAGCTGGAGAGCAGGACCTGCAGCACCCATGGCCAGCACGTGGGGCCAGGCCTGAGTACCTGTAGGTGGGCTGCAGGAAGAGGGGTCGCTTGTACACCTCCTCTGTCACATGCACGTCGTCCTCACCAAGGATGGCCACAGCATGGGGCTCCCCCCGCAGGTCCTCGATGTTGTGGTACACATGGTATGTGTTCTCACTCAGCTGGGCAAAATCGTGGATCTAGAGGGAGGTGTGGGGGTCAGAGGGCCATGCCTGAACTTCAGGTCTCTCCTTGAGTGTTCTGGCTGAGAGCTCTGGAGTGACCAGGCCATGCAGAGGCCACAGGCAGGCTTCTGCTCCCGCCTCCCGCCCCGAGGGAACTACATGGCCAGAGGTGCTCTCTATGCCCTTCCTGGGAGTTCTGAAGGAATCGGGGTGCCCACACAGTGGCCAGGCAGGAGCACTCTGCCCAGTGGGTGTAGGAATTCACAAAGCCACCAGTGCCAGGATGGGAGAGGTGTGGTCAGCTGAGAGCTGGAGCTGAGGGGAGCAGAGCACACAGGAGGCCTGGAGGGGATGGGAGAGGGAGAGAGCTGGGTGCCGGCACAGCCTTGGTTCCTGCCATGAAATTTCTGGGGGCACCGGGACCCCACACTCTATTCACACACCTCCGTAGTGTGTCAGCTGTATCAGAGGCCTCCACAATTATGGAAAAGGAGGAGGACAAAGGATCCTGAAACAGGCCCACAGACCCACCGAGGGAACTGACTCAGATAGTTTCACTCTACAGCCCAGGTTGGAGTGTAGTAGTGTGATCTCAGAGCTCACTGCAACCTCCACCTACCCGGTTCAAGCGATTCTCCTGCCTCGGCCTCCCGAGTAGCTGGGATTACAGGTATGTGCCACCACGCCCAGCTAAGTTTTTGTATTTTTAGTAGAGACGGGGTTTCACCATGTTGGTCAGTCTGGTCTTGAACTCCTGACCTCAGGTGATCTGCCCTTCTCGGCCTCCCAAAGTGCTGGAATTACAGGCATGAGCCAATGCATCTGGCCCGCCAGAACCCTTTCTAAATAAAGACGTTGAGCATCAAGGAGAAAAACAGGGTGGGAAAGGGGCAGAGGCAAAGAGAGCTAGAATAGGAAGTCCTTCCTCTGGCTGCCTGTAAGCCAGCCTTGCAGCCAGCCACTCACCCAAGCAGGGCATAACATGGGCCAGTAAGAGCAGGTGGCCTGGCCCCAGAAAGAGCATCTGCAAAACTGGGCTGTGGGCTGGGGTCTCCCACACACCGCACTGGTCCTCACCTCTTTCCGGATGGCCAGCTCCAGGCTCTCTACCCGGATCCCGGGTCCAAGGCCCTGGAGGTTCTCATGAAGGTTCTGCTTGTCTCGAGGTGTGTAGGACACAAAGTCCTCATCTGCACGCAGGAACAGCACAGGTTCCTCCCGCACACAAAAGATGACACACTCCTGCCAGGAGCCCGACGGGGAAGAAAGCCATCACCATGATCCCGCACAGACACCCGCACCACTGCCCCACCACAGGGCCTCTGCCCAAGCTGTTCCTTCCTCTTCAAGGGCCCTGCACCCCACGCCATCCCTGAAACCTGAATTCTACCCAAGAAGCAAAGTTCAGTCTAAATGCCACCTCATCGTGACCCTTCCGGTCAGCAGTGACCCCTCCCTCCTGTCAGGGCCAAGAGTCCTTCATCTGAATCTCCTGTCATTAATTCCTGCTTTGTATTATCAATGAATGCATCTTTTCCCCCTTGATGGACCACAAGTTCCTCGTAAGCAAAATCATGTCCTGGTCATTTACATGTACCCATAATTCCTAGCATGATGTCCTGGATAAATCAGGTGCTTGATGAATATCAGCTGAAGAAAAGAATGCCCCATGACCATGCAATCATTCATTCACTGAGCACCATACAGGCAGAGGGAAATGTGGGCAGACGGTCCCCTTGAGGAACTTATCATCAAGATAGGAAGATGGGACCTGCACACAGCCCACACCCCCAACCCATTCTGTCTCATTCAAAGCCTTTCCACCTTAACCCCAGGGTCAATTCAGATGCAGCTGCACCCAAGAAACCTACAATCGCAGCAGAGCCTCAGCTTGTGTCCTAGGGACACGCAAAACCCTGCCTTGACATTTGGCAGGTAAGAACAGTCTTTGAAAGCAGGCACTTGGGAGTTCAGCTGCCCGGGTTTGAGTCTTGGGGTACCACTCATGAGCTGTGTGACCTGGAGCAAGTCACTGAGCCTCTCTGGGCCTGTTTCCTCCTCTGCAAAATGGGAGACAAACTGCCACTCCATCACAGGACTAACATCAGGACTTAAGTGTTAGCGGTGATCACCATTCAGCAAGCTGTCAAATTATGAGCTGGCTCCTCCTGTCACCCGGTCATGCCCCCTACTTCCCCCGAGACTCCCAAGTAGGGTCTATGAAGGCTTCTGACCTTGTGCCCCGCCGTCCACTCAGGACGTGCAATCAACATCTACCAGAATTTCCCAACCAGACCAACCGCAGTGACCGTCCTGGTAGGCAGGGCCTGGTCCAGGCCACCACCCTACCTCCCCAGCATGCAGCAGGCCCCTCCAGCACCTCTAAAGCTGCCCCTCTGAGGTGCCCCTCACCCTGGCTTTGGGGGCCTGGCTTCTGCCTGGGAAGTGACATGCTTACCCTATGTCCGTCCTTCTGGAGTTTCTGGAGGACCCGCCTGAACCCTGAGAGGCTGGGCTGTCCCATGCCGAACACAGCGAGTCCACCCTGCACCTGCCGGAAGTTGGGGGCCCCACAGCTTCCCACGGTGCCCAGTATGTCCATCTTCTCAGTGACATCCCGCACCAGAAAGTAGCGACCCTGGCAGGGGAGAGCCACCGGAAGGTCACTCAGATAGCTCAGGGGTATTTTCTGCAGATGGAGCTCTGTTCTGGGCTCCAGGGGACAGGGAGGGGGGAAATGGGGGCAAGAAGAACATGATCCTGCCCTCAAGTTGCCTGCAGTTCATGGAAAACATAGACACAATATATAACTCTCTGTGATCTGGGGAAGGGTGTCATAAAGTGCAGGAAAAAGAAAGACAACTCCTCCAGAGGGGACATCAGAGAGGGCTTCCTTCATGTGGGAGGTGACGTCTGAGCCAGGCCTGGAGGAAAGAGCAGGGAGATGCTTTCCAGAGGCAAAGCTGGTATTGGGTAGGAGGTCCCTGAAAGGGGCTTTTGTAGGAAGGCAGAGCTGGGGAACCAGGAATCAACCAGAGGACCACAGTGTTAGCTCCATCCTAGGGCCCTGCCAGTTCTGAAGATGGGCAGAGAGATGAGGAAAGTGGGGGAGAGCCAGAGGGACGTGAGGGAGGGAACTCATGAGAGACAGGGGCGGGAGGTGGCGGGTGGGCTGGCATGGTAACGCCTGAGCTCACCTGCACCAGGTAGTGCTCAGGGGTGGCGTCCGAGAGCCGGCCCAGCGTGTAATGAGCCTTGAGCAGCTCGTCATGGATCTGGAACTCCTCCTTGCAGTTGTACCTGTGGGGGGCAGAATGGAAACTAAGTCAAGGAACCTCCATGGTCAAGGCCAGCTCCACCCTCACAGAGCCCACGGCAGGGAAACCCCTGTGGCTACGATTTGTGGCAGAGACTGCCCACTGTCCCTCAATATCCACTCTTCCCTTCTTCCTCAACAAGAGAGCCCCAGGGCTGTGACTGGGGACTGAGCCACCCAACTGAAGACTACATTTCCCAGCCTCCCTTGCAACTCATTGTGGTCACATGATTGAGTTCTGGCCAATGAGATGTGAGGAAAAGTGTGCAAATTCCAAGCCATTCCCAAAAAGAAGAAGTGCCTTCTATTTTGTCTTCTCCCCTTCTTCCTGGCTAAAATCCAGAAGTGATGGCAGAGGTAGAACATCTTAGATCATAAGAGGAAGCCACATGTTGAGGATGTTGGAGCAATGAGGGAGAAGGGGCCTGGATGATCACGGAGCAGCCATCCCAGCCTGGACATCCTCCTGGACTTGCATGTAACAGATGAGCTTCTGTCCTGAGGAAGGCATCCTATCTGGGTTACTTTGACAGCGGCCTAGCCTGTACCCGGAAGAAGAAACATAACTGGATGGTCCCTCCATCAGATTGTGTCGGAGGGACAATCCCTTCACTGTTAACTCCACACACAGGGAGATGGTTTAGAATGCAGGCTTGGGGCATGAAGCCCAACTCCACCCACCACTTGATAACTCTATAGCTTTGGACAAGGAGCTCAGTTTCCAGGAATTCCTACTCCCAAGACTGTCCTGAGAATTAAATGTGATAATGATTGTAAGTGCTTAGCCCAGTGCCTGGGAGCACAGAAAGCTTTTATTAATATAATTGTAGTTCTACCTCCACACAGGGCTATTTCAAACAAAACCCACAGATAAAAATCAAGATTTCTGCAGATGCTAAACCAGGCAAGAGTCCCAACCACTCAAGCAAGATTTACTGTGCCCTCAAGACACAACAGCTCCCTTGCTGATGATAACAATGAATATGACAGGGCCTCCCAGAGTTCATGATCTGATGTTAGGTCCTCTTGACAAAAGAAGTGCCTTTTGGAAAGGCAGGGGGTGGAATGGGTGGGGCAGAGGAGCACTAGAAGAGGCCTGGGTTCCCACTCCAGCTCTGCCTCCTTGTTACCACGTGACCCATGGGGAGCAAGTCTCTCTACCTCCCTGAAACCCAGTTTTCACATCTGAGCTAAAATGCATTCGATCAGGGGTTGCCATTCCTTTTCTGGAAAGGGCCACACAGTAAATACTTGAAGATTTGTGGGCCATACAGTGCCTGTTGCAACTACTCAATTCTGCCATCGAGGTCCTAAGCATCCACAAATACTGTGTAAGTGAAAGGAAGTGTCAACATTCCAATAAAACTTCATTTGAAAAAACAGGCCACATTGGGCCTGCAGGATGTAGTCTGCTGGCCCCTCTATTGGATGATCTCCAGAGGTCCCTTCCACTTCAAACATTCTATACTCCCAAAAAGGGCTGCATTCATGGCTGGCTCCAGGCCCTAAGCACAGCGCCGTGTACAGGATTTTTACGGCTGGTCAGCAACTGTTCTGAGACACACCACTTGGTTAAATATTCTGAATGTCATCTCTGCTTCTGTTAATAAGGAAACTGAGGCCCAGAGAGGGTAAGGGACTTTGCAAGGTCACAGAACAAAGCAAGGGCAGAGCCAGGCCTGGGGCATGAGTCTCTATGCTACCTTCAGGCCCCAAACCACCTTTGTCATCTGTCAGTACAGAGACTACATATCAAGTCTCTTTTATATGATATCCCTTTTCCTCTCCTTATCAGAAGCCCAAGAATTGATTATGATGACAGTTTTCCTGGCAGGTCCCAGAGCTGGCAGGCAGGGTTTATCATTCCCACCCTCAGGTTTCCTTACACAGAATGTCCCATCTGCTAAGTCTCTGCCAAACTTTGATGTGCGGAACACATTTAATTCCTAGCTAGTCATCTCCTGCTTCCTGCTTCCTGGAAGACCCAGAGGAGGGAAGCACAGTGGGCAGAGTTGTGGAAAGTACAAGGCTTCCCAACGCACCAGGAGATGGATCCAATGTCCCCTTCATCTTCCTGTCCTCCCCAGCACAGCTGTCCAGCACCCACCCCTTCCTCCAAGCCCCACAGGGCAGACAGGGTTTCAGGGCCCACCTCATGACCCTCTTCCTCTGGACGCACGCAGTATGTCCAGATCTCAGAACACCAGAACATGCTGCCAGAACAAGCCCTGATGGGCATCATTAGGAGAGCCAACTAGCAGCTTCCAGCTCCTTCAGCCCAAGGCCCTTCAACAGCCTAGTGTTAGCCTCAGTTTTGAGCTGAGATTATTGTTGGTGAAAAAGAAATCTCAATTTCATCCATCAAGTACATAAACTTCTTTTGAAAATGTTAAGCCAAAAATTATTTTCAAAGGGGGGGTCCCCCAGCCACGCCTCCTCCTCCGCATTCCCTCGCACTGTGGATGTGGTGAGTAGCATGGGCTCAGAGACCCATGACAGAGACCCAGTTCTGCCAGGTGCATGCAGGATGACTCCTGATGAACTGCTTCATCTCCCTGGGCCTCCATGTCATCATCTGTGAACCTGAATCCAGCCTGCACGCATTAAGTGCTATATGCCACTGTACCCCTAGGCAGGTCCCCCTGCCCACCATGTCTCCCAGGGACATGGGCACACTCCCCCTGCCACTTACGTGATCACGACAGGGGCCACCTTGTTGGGGATGATGGACTTGGCCTTGCTGTTATGCAAGCTAGTGGTCTGGAAGGAGTGGACACTGACGGAGTGCCGACCGTCCATCGTGCCACCGCCCTGGAGGCCCTCAAAGGGGGTGCCTGCCGAGACAGTCTGCTGGGCTGTGCTGGCCGTTGTACCCATAGTCTGCTGGCAGCCTCAGGACCCCAGACCTGTGGAATAAGAGGGTGTGCAGTGAAGGAGGGGATGGGAAAAGCCACAGCAGGAGACCTGACCCACCTCTCGCCCTTCATCATACAGAGGGAGGCAGTTCACTCTGCAGCTGGAGACAGAGGGAGGCTTGCCACCTACACCCTGGGGCCCATGCTCACAGAGTGCCTGCTCCATGCCCGGCCCTTTACCGATGCTTTGGAGGAGTCATGGACGTAGAGAGACATAGACGTAGAGAGACATAAAGATGTAGTCCCCAACCCCTTTAGTTTGCACTCCTCTGGTGAAAATGAGACAGAAAGAGGTGAATCATCCACAGCAGGCCAGGGCCTAGAGTTCAAAGTGACTGTTTCAGGTGGTATAGACAAAGGCCAGACATTCCAGGCTAGGAGAAGCAGGAAATGTCACCAAGAGAGGAGAACCAGGGGCAGACAGATGCAAAGAGGGAAGTCAGAATTGGATTTGAAGGCTTTGGATGGGAATGGATGCAGGAGGACATACAGCCACGAATGTCATAAAATAAGGCCAGGGAAGTCCAGATTAGGTGAGCTCTCAGCAGATCAAGTGTTCAAAGAAAATACCAGGCCCCCAACTCAACATCAACATTCATATCTGAATTGGTGGCCGGGAGTGGTGGCTCATGCCTATAATCCCAGCACTTTGGGAGGCCGAGGCAGGCAGATCACTTGAGGCCAGGAGTTTGAGATCAGGCTGGCCAACATGGTGAAACCCCATCTCTAATAAAAAAAAAAAAAGTACAAAATTAGCCAGGCATGGTGGCATACACCTATAATCCCATCTACTCAGGAGGCTGAGGCACGAGAATCGCTTGAACCCTGGAAGTAAAGGTTGCAGTGAACAGAGATCTAGCCACTTCACTCCAGCCTAAGTGACAGAGTGAGACCCTATCTCAAAAAAAATAAAAACAAAAATAAAAAAAATCTGAATCAACATCAATATCCTCAACAGGCACAGCTCCCACCCAACTTGAAGAACGCCGGGTACCCTCAGGGATTTGGCAATCCTCCTGCAAGTCTCCCTCCTAAGGAAACACTTGAGGATGTGTGCACAAAGTGGGTACCACGATGTTTTGTTGACTGGGGTGTTGTTTATAATCACACAACACTGGAAACAACCTTCAGCCCGCAGCAGAGGATTTGCTGAATAAATAATGAGACATCTATAGGGTAGAATGTTAAACAGTCATTAAAAAAATCATATTGGCTGACACGGAGAGACATCTAGGACAGAGCAGGTTGCATAGCAAGTGCGGGCACAGCCCCACCTTAACTCAAGAAAGGGCGTCAGGATGAGTCCGGGGGACAGACACCAGGATGCTAGCATGAGTTATCTACAAGTGATGAGATTACGGACGATTTTTATTTTCTCCTTTTTGCTTATCTGTATTTTCTAATTTTTCTCCTCCAAACATTGGGTAATATGGTTAAAACCTATTTAAAGAATAAAGGAATGGCTAGGAAAGATGGCTAGGACATCTTTTAAGGGCTGGTCAAGGGATGGAGGAGTAATGGCTCAGGAGTCCGGGAGCCAGAGCTGTAGAGGAGGGAGGGGGCTGGGAATTCCACATGGACAGAGGCTCAGGTAACTTTCTGGGAGCTCAGTGGCCACTGGCCCCACATAGCACTGATGGTCCAGGATTGGGGATCAGGGCAAGCCCGCCACCCCTTGACTCTGCAGAGGACAATAAGCATCCCTAGAGCACACCAACCACCCCAGCTGCCCTCATCAGGCACAAGCTGCTCCACATCAGTAGGGACTGTCTGCTCCCAACCATCCACACTCCCCCCGGGCCTCCCATAAGCAGCACCATCACCTCAAGAAGTGGAAGGTAGGGTCATGGGGCCAGCATGAAGCTGGGGTCAGGTCAGTCTGAAGGCTGAGCTCACTGTCCTTTCTTCCCCAGGTCCTGAACCAGAGCTCTGGTCCCCAGGTGGGTGCTCCCCAGGCGTCCTCTGCACCATGCACTCAGACTCCTACCCTAGAGCCACCTCCCATTCAGGGACTCTCAGAGAGAACAACTCCAGACTCATCGGCCCTCCCAGAACCTTCTCAAACAGGCACCCGTCCCTCTCCAGTCTGGAAAGATTCCCCACCCCCACCCACACCTGTCACCCCTGAAAACTCCCAGGAGCCTCGTGATAGCTTCGTTAACATACACACCTTGTGTTTATAAGAGCCCCATCTCCATGGTGCTCCACACCCTAATTTTTCCCTCTCTTTCTCTCTCTTTTTGGCAAGGGTGGAGGGAATGAGCCTCTATGTTTCCAAACAGAAAAACAGGCAGATCAGAGAGGGGAAGGAGCTCCACAGTGGTCCCCTTACTGGCCAACAGCAGAGCGGAACCTTCTCTCCACCTCACCAGCCCCGGCAGGCCCCAACAGCTCTCATCAAACTTTCCCAGACCCCTCCCAGCAGCCTGGGCCAGAAAGACATGTGGGAACAGCCTGGAGAACAAGGGCTCAGGGCAGCTCTCCCAGGGGAGAGGATGGGCAGGACACAGAAGGGTCTACAGAAGGCAACAGCTGGCCACAGCTTCAGGCCAAGGCCGGTTATCAGGGCCCGTCCCCACAGGGCTGGACTCGGCCTGACACCTCCACCTCTCCTCCCCTGCCTGCCCCCCGGCTCCAGTTCCAGCCACCATCACCTCTCATGGGCTCCAGAGGCAATGACAGGCTGCAGCTGGTGCCCTGAAAGGGTGGCCCAGAGACGACACAAATGTTCACAGCTGCGGGCCGCAGGGGTAGAACAGGCAGCTGGGGTGGGAGAAGGACAATGTCCTTTGAAAATCGAGCCCACCTCCAAAATATCTGGGGGGGGGGGGCAACCCCAGGCTTGTCACACTGTAGCTCTCACCCTGAAATCTCTCTCAACTCTGCCAGAAAGAACCTCGCCAGCGTGGGGCCTTCCTCCTGCTGGCCACACACTGAGGGGCCTTGAGCCACTTCCTTCCCCTCTCTGGGCCTCAGTGTCCACAGCCACTGTAAAATGATAGTGAAGGGTGGGATGGTCCGAAAGCCCCTTCCAGCTTCAGGGGGATCTGGCACCTCAGATCAGTGGTCCTAGTGGTCACAGCACTGCTGTCATCTGCCAGGGACAGGGGTCAGCAAAGGTGGGGGTGCAGGTGGGGTGCCTAGTGCTCAAACCTCTGCTAGGGAAAGACAGGGGGAAGTGGGTTGGGATAAGATGTCCCTGCATGGTTGGTGAACGGTTTATGCCTTTATTTCCTATCTTCTAACTCTCCTTTTGTCATGAGTGAGGGCTGCCCCTGCAGGAACAGTGGAGTGTGAGGCAGTGCCCCCGGAGCTCACAGCCATTTTCACATCACATCACAGTGGGATCTGGAGATGTCGCTTATGAGACCACTCTTCTAAACAACAGTCATTATCAGACCCACCAGGGACCACGTGAGTTCCCGGTCCCCTGCCTACAGACACTGGGCTGACGCACCTGGCCAGCTTCGAGTAACTCTGTACCTGGTACTCTTAAACCACTCCCCACTCCCACTATGGGTCCTCACAATTCAGGTTAACTCAACAAGCTTGGAGAATCCTAGTGATCCTAGACAGAAGCCTGACTTTGCCTTATAAAACTAGCTACAAAGAAGCTGCAATTACATTTGCGAAGTGGGATTTGCAATACTTGGGAAACCTCAAAACAAAAATATCACAATGGCCTGGGTGTCCACCATGCGGGGCGTGGGCCTTTCCGCCAAAGACACTCCCCAGTTTAACACCCCCATTGAAGCTGAGCCACTGCAGCCTTGTCACTGATGAGTCTCTTCAAAAGAAAAATGTAACCTTAATTTGCCTAATGGGTTATCTTATTAGTACAATAATACCTAAAGACAAATATTACCATTTGTTTACTGTTTAAACACAATGTGTTTAAATATTTTGATAGTTCTCTCAATGAAACATATTTCCTTTGTAACCCCGCATATTTTATGCATTTAAAAGCATTCTGAGAAGGAGTCCATGGGCTTCTGCTTGGGGGTCCTTGGCACAAAAAAAAAAAAAGAGGAAACCAGCCAGGCTCAGTTCATGCCTGTAATCCCAGCACTTTGGGAGGCCGAGGCGGGCGGATCACTTGAGTTCGAGACCAGCCTGGCCAACATGGTGAAACCCCGTCTCTACTAAAAATAAAATTAGCCGGGCATGGTGGCGGGCTCCTGGAATCCCAGCTACTGGGGCGGCTGAGGCAGGAGAATCGCTTGAACCCAGGAGGCAGAGATTGCAGTGAGCCAAGATGGCACCACTGCACTTCAGCCTGGGTGACAGAAAGACTCCATCTCAAAAAAAAAGAAAAAAGAGGAAACCTTGCTTGAAGGGAATAACATTCCCCACTGCAAACATAGGCCCTCTTCCACCTTCTCTGCTTCTGTTATTAACATTCCAAAGCCCTCATGAAGTGCCAGGCACCTTGCTGGATGCTTTTTGTCATACGGATCCCCAGAACCCTATTAGGATGAGGCCTCATTGTGTCCATTTTCAGATGAGGACAGCTGGTCTTTGGGAAGGGGCAGCAGTTGATAACTACCCCTCAGCTTCCTCCCTGCCTCTTTAGACCTCACCCTACCAGCAAAAGCAGCTCATACTGTCCCCTTCCCTCTTGGATCTGAATGACCCCCAACCCCATTCACTCCATTCTCTGTGGGAACACCCTGACAAGGCCTCCTAGAGAGATACACAGCTTCCAACAGATGGTCGGGGACTCCAGGACCCATCTCACCCACGGAAGCCCTCAGTATCCAGCTAAAAAGCTACAGAATCATCCAGACTGCAGCTCCAATGGCATTTGAGAAAGTCTGGCACACAGACATGCCATTCTCCTGCCTCTCATGGCAGTCAGAAAAGAAACTGGCTGGGCGCGGTGGCTCACACCTGTAATCCCAGCACTTTGGGAGGCTGAGGCGGGCAGATCATCTAAGGTCAGGAATTCGAGACCAGCCTGGCCAACATGGCAAAACCCTATCTCTACTAAAAATACAAAAATTAGCTGGGTGTGCCAGCAGGCGCCTGTATTTCCAGCTACTTGGAAGGCTGAGGCAGGAGAGTCGCTTGAACCCAGAAGGCAGAGGTTGCAGTGAGCCGAGATCGCGCCATTGCACTCCAGCCCGGGCAACAAGAGCAAAATTCCACCGCGCAAAAAAAAAAAAAGAAAGAAAGAAAAGAAAGGAAACAAAATGACCTATGGAGTCCCTGGCAGAGAGGTTACCTCATTTCCTTAAGAGGACTCAAGCTTCAGAAGGTGGGACATTAGCTCCAACTCACCCACTAGCTGCCTGATGCTCCAACGTACTCGCCCAACCAGCCAGAGTGGTAAGCCTCTTGTCAATGGCAGTATTCAAGCCCAGGGGAAGCTAGAGATGCCCATCCTGGGTCCTAGGGTAGTGACAATAGGCTAGAGGTTTAAGAGCTGATTCCTAAATATCTTGGGAGTAGAAGTCCATTGCTTTGTGTACGGTTCTGGTGGAAATGATCCATCACCATTCCAGTCTTGGTTTCCCCACCTCAAATCCAAAGCTCACAAACCCCCACTTTCTTTGTCCTTGCCAGGGTGCAGCAGCCACAACCTCCCAGCATGTCAAGCCCAGTGGGCTTGAAAAAGATGACTGGTAGCTTTTCCAAAGTAGAGTCTGGCTTCTCAGACTGTAGCAGAAAGGTGGCTATCTGCCATTGACCCCAGCCACCATGCCAGCCCCGTCGCTTTTTCCTGCCCTCCCTGCCCGCCGCAATCCCAGACCCTCTGGCACAATCCCAAGACCCACCTTAGAGATGCTGAGACCACAGCAATCTCCACAAACAGCTGTCACTGCAGGACCCTATTGCTGCTGAGGCCTAACCACTCAACAGCCCCTGCCCTGTATCCCCCAAAAAGCAGATTCAGAGCTGGCCACATCCCTGAAGGTCATCTAGCTGCTGTGGTCTGAATGTTTTGCCCTTAAAAACTCATATGTTAAAATCCTAACCCCAGGCTGGACACAGTGGCTCACACCTATAATCCCAGCACTTTGGGAGGCTGAGGCGGGCAGATCACCTGAAGTCAGAAGTTCGAGAGCAGCCTGGCCAACATGGCAAAACCCTGTCTCTACCAAAAATACAAAAATTAGCTTGATGTGGTGGCACACACCTGTAATCCCAGCTACTCGGGAGGCTGAGGCAGGAGAATTGCTTGAATCTGGGAGGCAGAGATTGCAGTGAGCTGAGATCGCGTCACTGCACTCCAGCCTGGGCAACAGAGCCAGACTCTGTCTCACACACAAAAAAGAAATCCTAATCCCCAAGGTCATGGTATTAGGAGGTGGGGGCTTTAGGTGGGGAGGGGTAATTAGTTCATAAGGGCAGAACCCTCAGGAATGGGATCAGTGCCCTTATAATAGGGACCCCAGAGAGCTGCCTTGTCACACCTTCTGAGGGATACAGCAAGAAGGCAAGATCAATGAAAAAGTGGGCCCTCATCAGATACTGAATCAATGCCTTAGTCCTGCACTTCTCAGCCTCTAGAACCGTGAAACATAAATTTCCGTTGTTTTTAAGCTACCCAGTTCATGGTGTTTTGGCATAGCAGCCTGATTGCACTAAAATATTAGGGGCCAGGCGCAGTGGCTCACACCTGTAATCCCAGTACTTTGGGAGGCTGAGGTGGGCAGACTGCTTGAGCCCAAGAGTTCAAGACCAGCCTGGGCAACATAGCAAGACCCCGTCTCATTTACAAAAAATAAAAAATAAAAAAACATAGTAAAATGCTCTCTTTCCACAGATGAGGCAACTGAGGCACAGGAGAGTGATATGCCCCCATTCACATGGCAAATGGCCACAAGGACAGAATTGGGACTCAGGGCTCCTTTCTCCAGACCCAAGGCTCCCTGGCTGGGCTGCACTGCCTCTGGCCTAAGGCAAAGGGGAAGACTATGTTGTGAACACACAGAGATGTGCCAGTATGGAATTATGCTAGTCAGTCACTGTGTGTTGGTTGAGAGCGTGTGACTCACATGCCTGCCAGGGGGCAGGGGTGGGGGGACTCACTGGAGGTGAGATGGGGTTTGAACAGCTGCCTTAGAGAGCCAGAGACCCTGAGTGCAGAGACGGGGACACCAGGAGGGCCAATGGGTGAATCTCTGACTGCAACGCACTTGACGTATATTATCTCATTTAATCCCGACCCAAAAAAGAGGTGCCAACTCTTAACAACTCAATATCAAGTCAATTTTTTAAAAATGTGAAGATGTGCGAAAGATTTGAAAATACATACAGATGCCAAATAAGCACATTAAAAAGATGTTCAGGATCATTTGTCATCAGGGTCATGCACTAGAATGACAAATTTAAAAGACTGACGATACCAACCTCTGGGGAGGATATGAGTAACTGGAACTCACATACACTGCTGGTGAGCAGTGAGAGCGTACAGCCACTCTGGAAGACAGTTTTGTAGTTTCTTACAAATGGAGACATACCCTTCTCATATGACCCAGCAATTCAACTCTTAGGTACCTATCCAGGAGAAATACAAATATGCGCAGAAGAAGACTTGTACACAGCAGCATAATCATAACAGCAAACATTGAGCCCAACTCAATGTCCATCAACTGATGAATAGACGAACACAATGTGGTAGATCCACACCATAAAATACTACACAGCGGTTGGGTGTAGTGGCTCTCGCCTGTAATCCCAGCACTTTGGAGGCTGAGGTGGGCGGATCACCTGAGGCTGGAAGTTCGAGACCAGCCTGACCAACATGGAGAAACCCTGTCTCTACTAAAACTACAAAATTAGCCAGGCATGGTGGTGCATGCCTGTAATCCCAGTTACTCAGGAGGCTGAGGCAGGAGAATTGCCTGAACCCAGAAGGCAGAGGTTGCAGTGAGCCCAAATTGTGCCATTGCACTCCAGCCTGGGCAACAAGAGTGAAACTCCGTCTCAAAACAACAACAACAACAACAACAACACAACAAAAAGGAGCAAACTACAGATAGACACAACAATATGGGTGAATCTCAAAACTGTCACCAAGAGAAACAAGCCAAGCCCCAGACACTTACACTGTATAACCCCATGAAAACTGCAGGAGCAGAGAGCAGGTCGGTGGAGGAGGGACTCAACTGCACAAGGGTACATTTTGGGGGATGGAACTGCTGGGGATACTGAATGTGGTGGCCACACAACAGCATACATTTGCCAATGCTGATCAAACCGAACACTTAGGCCGGGTGTGGTGGCTCACGCCTGTAATCCCAGCACTTTGGAAAGCCAAGGCAAGCAGATCACCTGAGGTCAGGAGTTCGAGACCAGCCTGGTCAACATGGTAAAACCCCATCTCCACTAAATATACAAAAATTTGCCAGGCATAGTGGCACATGCCTATAGTCCCAGCTACTCAAGAGGCTGAGGCAGGACGATTGCTTGAACCCAGGAGATGGAGGTTGCAGTGAGCTGAGATTGCACCAATGTACTCCAGCCTGGGCAACAGAACAAGACTCTGTCGCAAAAAAATTAAAATAAAGTGCTGCACATGGCTCCTGTGAGATTTCTACTGGGTGGCACACTCTGAGTCTTAAGTCTTCTGTGACCCTGAGGACACCTCTTGCTCACCTCAGGGTACTCAGGACTGAGCCCAGTGCCTGTTGCAGGTAAGAGTTTAATAAATATATGTTAGAGGCATGCAAAAGCCCCAGAAAGTTGGTGTTTTCATTCCCATTGAACAAAAAGAAAAGTGAGGGCTTGCAGGAGTGGCAACTCTTTACATCCTGACCCCTGGCTGGGGACACAGGGCTTAGGCTCTGTGAATCATAGGCTCTGGGCAGGACACCAGCTGAACCCCACTTCTATCATGCATTAGTCACATTATCTTGGGTTCATGACTTAATTTCCCTAAACTCTCTCCCCAACTGTAAACCAGGGACCACTGGTACCTCCCCTGCTGGACCGTATGAAGATGAAATCAGTGAATGTGTGCAGAGCAACACCTGGGTGGCTCGACGCACAGCACAGCAAGGGCTCCAACTCCTCAGCTGCCCTCACCTCATCCCCCCACACCACAGTTGACCCTGCACTGAACTCCCAGCAACCGCCAGCTCCCACCGACGTGAACCTTCAGAACCAAGACTAGAACTAGGGGCCTCGCCCAGGTGCCATCTGTGAACGGCCAGCAGTCCCTGGCTGTCAACCTAGGCAGCCAGCAGGGCAGAGCTGGACTGGGCTGGGCCACAGCAGCCACCCTCCCTTAACAACCACGATCATCACATCACTCTCCTCATTCCGCTTTGTCCGGGAAGCCATTCAGGGGAGGTTTCCATCTGCTCCTGGCCTTCCTCAAGAACCAGGAGGCCCCAGCTCTGCTCTGGGCCCTGGGGCAAGTCCTCCACCCCTGGAAGAACAGGTGCACAGCCCGAGTCAGCCCAGTTCTCTCCAACCCTCTGCCCCCACCAGGTTTGGGCCTCTAGCACCTGACTGGCCTATCTCCTTCCCTTTCGAATCTGATCCAAGAGGGCAGGGCAGAGTCTCGCCTTTACTTTACCTCTCCACCCTCTCTGGTTACTGATGACGGGCCAAGGCTGGTTCTCAACCTTGAGAACCAAAGACCAAAGTAGGCACCAAAGACGGGGCCATCTACTTCAACAGCAATGGTACTTATTCCTGAGTAGTGAGCTGTAGGGTGGTATTAATTTTCTCCTGTTTTGCTCATCCATCACTTCTAAGTATCTTACAATGAACATGATTACCCTAGGAACATTTTTTTTTTTTTTTGAGACAGAGTCTGTCTCTGTCACCCAGGCTGGAGTGCAGTGGCACGATCTCGGTTCACTGCAAGCTCCACCTCCCAGGATCACGCCATTCTCCTGCCTCAGCCTCCCCAGCAGCTGGGACTACAGGCACCTGCCACCATGCCGGGCTAATTTTTTTTTTTTTTTTTTGTATTTTAGTAGAGATGGGGTTTCACCGTGTTAGCCAGGATGGTCTCAACCTCCTGACCTCGTGATACACCCGCCTCGGCCTCCCAAAGTGCTGGGATTACAGGCGTGAGCCACCACGCCCAGTCAGGAACATTTTCTTTTTAAGTGAAGTTATTTGTATAAGTTTCCAAGTTGGACAAAGGTCACAACTCTTCACCCAGAGAACCCTCACCCTGCCCACCCCAAAGCACCCCATGCTCCTCCAGCCCCGTGTCCTTAACCCTGGCCCTCCGCCCAGACGCACTCTGCCCACTGCAGCACATGTTCCCCTGACAATAATTCCACTCGTACAGCCTGGTAGGATTTTTGTGTCTTTGCTACAACCCTCAAGGGAGCCGAGAATTAGGATCCCACTTTACAGAAGAGGCGACAGCTGAGCTAAGTCAAAGACATGAACCTCCCAGGTGACAGGCTTCATGGAGGCAGAGGCTCCTGGCCCTGACTCCTTCATCTCTTGGGGGTCCCACAGACCCGTCCTTCATGACCTCTGCTCCTCAGCCTCTTTCTCTTTAAAACTAGGAAGAGCCCAATAAAAGCTAAAATAAAGTTGTCTGGGGGCTGGGATCACAGGAACCCTTCACCTGCTAAATTATCTCTTTCTCAAGTGTTTTATATTTTCTAAACTAGAAAAAAAAGTTTAAAAGTTAAAAACAGAAAATAGAGGACGTGTGGAAATGCAGCCCTTTGCTCTGCAGGCGGGGCTGCCACTGTTGGGGGGGCAGCCCTGAATTCCAGGCTTCAGCCTGCAATCCCTGGGGAGCCTTTGAAGTGAGCGCTGAGTCCTGGCAGGAAGGAGGCCTCATGGCTGTCACACACTGAGATGACAAGTCAAGGTGGGCATGGAGCAGGAAGTGGGCAAAGTTGGACAGAATGACCGGACGGCCCGCAGAGGTACTGTGGCACATGAAGGCCAGTACCCAGAGCCAGCAGAGTGTGGGGATGCAAATCAGGTCGGCCCACTGGGCTGGGAGAAGCTGTGGAGGGATGGGGAAGTCCCTGCCTGCCCTCAGCGAGCAGGGCCAAGCCTCCCTCTCAGCTCACCTGGCAGACAGGCTCTCAGGATGACAAAGCCTGCCCCACAGCCAGCAGCGGTCCCCGGTCACCAGGTGCAGGCCAGCCATCACGGGCCTGCAGGTTCCTGGAATTCAGGACCTTTTCCAGCACCCCTAGTTGCCTGCCTCCAAGTGGGTCTGCTCTGCTGTTCTGTCTATGGGATCTCAGATTGGGGAGCGGGAAAAGGCTATAATAAGCATTCTGAGGACAACTGGGAAAATCTGAGGATGGAGTATATGCTGGATAAATTAACGTCCTCAGATTGTGCCTAAAAGGAGAATGCCCTTGTTCTTAGCAAATACAGGCTGAAGCGTTCGGGGGTAAGGCCTCTTGATGTCTGACATTCATATGATTTAGAGAGAGAAGTAAATGGAACAAATCTTACCTGGTATTGGCAGACAGGAGACAGTTTACTTACTGCACTCTTCCTATTTTTTATTTTTTGAGACGGAGTCTCACTCTGTCACCAGGCTGGAGGGCAGTAACACGATCTCGGCTCACTGCAACCTCCGCTTCCCAGGTTCAAGCAATTCCTGACTCAGCCTCCCGAGTGGCCGGGACTACAGGCAAGTGCCACCACTCCCGGCTAATTTTTTTATTTTTTTATTTTTTGCAGAGATGGGGTTTCACCATGTTGGCCAGACTGGTCTCGAAATCCTAACCTCAAATGATGCACCGACCTCAGCCTCCCAAAGTGGTGAGATTACAGGCATAAGCCACCGCGTCCGGCGAACTCTTTCAATTTGTCTGTAGGTTTAAAATTTTTCCAAATAAAAAAATGGGGTTAAAATTTTCAAAATAAAACTGAGAAGTGTTAAGGGGTCTTATGAGAAGTGCTCCATGGATTCCTTCTGGTTCTGCCCGAGGACCCAGAGGACGCACCCTAACTGGAGGGAGACAGCTTGTGGCCCACAGGCCAAAAGGGGTTGCTTTCAGGAGCGATCTGTATGATCCTCATAGTTTTGTACTTCCCATGCTAATTAGCCACCCGTACTTTGAAATCAATGAATTTCAAATAAAAATCTAGATCTCGGCCGGGTGCGGTGGCTCACGCCTGTAATCCCAATACTTTCGGAGGCTGAGGCGAGTGGATCACGAGGTCAGGAGATCGAGACCATCCTGGCTAACATGGTGAAACCCTGTCTCTACTAAACACACACACACACACACACACACACACACACACACACACACACACACAATCTAGATCTCTGGCTTCTCTTGGTGAATTAAAAAATATGCAACAACAAGGTGCCACTGGAGGAGGTGAGTGGGAGTTGGACTCAGGCAGGGATCCCGGCAGTCTACCAGACTGGCTGGGCCTCCACACTGCACTTGGGCCCTGCCCTGGCCTCTTGCGGGCTAGAAGGGGACTGTGATCCCAGTCTAACCCTGTCCTGGGGTGGGCCTTCCACTGCTGTACCATGTTCACTTGTGTCCCAGAACCTGCAGAGCTTCCTCGCTTTTCCCAAGCCTTTCAGTCCCTGGCCTCTTGGCCACTGTCCTATGAATGAGCTTGGCCCTTGCCCTCAGGCCTCAGGAGCCCAGACACAGACCACACTTTCTTGGCATGCTCTGACCACACTAAGAAGAGGTCACTGCCTCCCTAATTCTAACCACTGCCACTGAGCTGTCTGCTAACACCTCTAAAGCTTTTCTCCCTCAGGCTCGGCCCCTGCTTCCTGCTTCCTGGCCAAAAGCATGGGTTTTCTGGTCCCAAGGCAGGACTGATATCCCCATTGGGAAATCTCTCTGTGACAGACTCAAGCCCTGAAGCTCTGGTCCAGCTTTTCAGCCTGGGAATGGCCCAGATTTAATCAAAAAGCTCACAATGCCTTCATCCCCCAGAAGCAGGGACAGTCGGCTGAGAACACAGCTGCCCAGAGCCAAGACTGCATTCCCCACCTCCCTAACAGCGACCTGGGGCTATTAAGCGGCCTTTAAGAGGTGTGATTAGGCCTTGAGGGCTCTGTCCTTATGGTGGATTCCATGCCTTTTTTTGAGAGGGAGTCTCGCTCTATTGCCCAGGCTGGAGTGCAGTGGCATGATCTCGGCTCACCGCAAGCTCCGCCTCAAGGGTTCAGCCATTCTCCTGCCTCAGTCTCCTGAGTAGCTGGGACTACAGGCACCCGCCACCACACCCGGCTAATTTTTGTATTTTTAGTCGAGATGGAGTTTCACCATGTTGGCTAGGCTGGTCTCAAACTCCTAACCTCATGATCCACCCATCTCGGCCTCCCACAGTGCTGGGAGCCAGCATGCCCAGGGCTCGATGCCTTTTAAAAGAGGGATTTGGGGAGTGAGTTTTATCTGTTTCACATGCTCATTTGCCCTTCTGCCTTCTGCCATAAGAGGACACAGCAAGAAGGCCCGTGCCAGATGCCAAGCAGATATCAGTGCTGTGCTCTTAGACTTCCCAGTCTCTAGAATTGTAAGTCAAATAAATTTCTGTTCATTATAAATTACCCAGTCCATGGTATTCTGTGACAGCAGCAGAAAATGGACTAAGACAGGGACATAAGGGTCAGTATAAGATGCCAAGTTCTGGAATCCTTCCTTACAAGACCCCTTTCCTCCCTGTCTCGATCCTGTTGCCTGGACACAGATGTGATAACTAAAGTTTCACAGCCATCTTGAACCATGAGCCCTCGAAGCCACGACCTGGGAACGGTGCAGTGGACATCAAGTTCCCCAAGGAAACTAGGGTAGAGCTACTATACCAGACCTGGTCTGCAAAACTCTGGGCTTAGACAAGACGAAGAAATAAACTTCCAACTTGTGTAAACCACTGTTATCTGGCTTTTCCTATTACTTGCAGCCAAATCTAATCCTGATTAATGCACTCTGTTATTTTTAGGTTTGGCCCTCGGTGATCACAAGCCACATGGGAACAGGAGAGAATTTATTTCTTTCTCCTCTTGCAGGAGAATGTCAAGTTTCCCCACCGGTGAAAGCCAGGCTACACTGTGGGCTGGCAGCTCCATGTTTGGGCAGAGTGACTCCAGGATCCTGAGAGCCCAGGATCCACATGCGCAGTGTACGGAACACAGAAGACATAATCCCTGCCCACCAGGGCCTGCAAGATAGCTGAGGATATGCACACATGAGATGCGTACTGTTAGAGCACCATCAACTAACTGCGAGACAGCATGGTAAAGCAGCTTTCCCTGAGTCAGCGGCAGAGATTTCGAAAGTCCCAAGCTGCTAAATGTTTGTTCCACTCTATAGATAGAGACGTGGCCTCTACTGCTTCAAAGTGGCAGAGAAAGACCACAAGCCTCTCTCCATCTGAAGGGCAGAGTCTCTCTTTTGCCCTCCAGGGAGCCTTCTGAGCCAAGGATGTCCCTGGGAAGCAAGAAGGTGTTATCTGGATGGGAGGGACCCTGCCCTGTTGGTTCTTTCAGGAAGGAGCAGAGGGAGCGGTGTGTAACAATTAGGAAGGAGCTGGTCAACTCAGGGAAAGGCAATGCCTTCTTCTCCTGAAAGAGCCTGAGCTCCTGTCCATCTCCAGGTTCCACGCAGCCAGGTGTTGGGGGCAAATGCCTTTGGGGTGGGGGGCCCAGGGAGAATAGGGTTAAGAGTATCTGGAATGCTCATGTGCTCAGTTCCAGGAAGTCGGGCATTTGGACATTTCAAGGTCAGCAGGAACTCAGAGTGACCTGAGACCTCACCCAGGGCTCTGCCCTGCTGACACTCTCCTGGCTGCCACCAGGGAGTAGGCCCAGAGTGCCAGTGGGAGAGCATGCTTCAGCCCCACTTCCAACCTCCAGCAATCTCGCAGGGACCTAAAGAATCATTTCAAGGAGCTGGGGAGAACCATGACCTGGATTCTGGGCATCTGTCTCCATCCCACCCATCCCTGTGGCCTCCAGTCTAAACTCCTTTGCCCAGTACTCAAGTACCCCCTTACCCACTCTTATCTCAACACCACGAATTTGCCCCACACATCCCCAATATTTTAGGCAAATCTAGATCCCAGCTGCCCTGTAGTGTTGAACAGAAAAAAAAGCCCGACTAGAAGTTTTCCTCCAGCCCTGACTTGCCAAGAGTTCAGCACAGCTCACGCTTATTTCCATCTGGACGAGATAGATGGGTGGCTTTCAAACATTTCAGCAGCTGAATTCTTTGTGCAAAATCAATGTTTCCTGAAAGCCCTGTGTGTCAAACAGCCAGGAGCAGAGCTGGTATACTGGCTGCACACTCAGAAGAAGCTACAGCACTTCCTGCCCTGAGACCCACCCTTTGCCCTCCTAGAGAGAAGAAGTTCCAGAGCTGCCCCACAGAGCTGCTCAAGGCCCTCAAGGCCCTCCCAGGACATAAGGCCCCTCCCTGCCCTCACCCTTGTGGGTCCCACAACCAGGCATGCCAGCCCACCCTCACCCCCTTCAGTACATCCATCAACATCCAGTGGAAATGAATGGGCCTCCTGCTCCAAGCCGAGCAGCACTCAGCCCGTGCTCCACCCAGCCTGGCCCTGACCCCAGTGGCCTGGCGTTTCCTAAGTACATGCCTCACCTCCCCACTCCAGGTCTCATGTTCCTTCTGTGGGGCAGCCCCACTAACAGTGTTCAGCCTATAATAGTTGTAGATTCCAAATGTCACTTTATCAAGTGCATTTCGCACTGGCTATCTCATTGGAACTTCAGGACAACCTTATGAGGAAGAGAGAAGCACAGGGCAACTGTCTCTTCCAGCAGGTGAAAAAAACAGGCCTGGCCGGGCGCGGTGGCTCAAGCCTGTAATCCCAGCACTTTGGGAGGCCGAGGCGGGTGGATCACGAGGTCAGGAGATCGAGACCATCCTGGCTAACAAGGTGAA
Organism: Rhinopithecus bieti; assembly: GCF_001698545.2. NCBI lineage: Eukaryota > Metazoa > Chordata > Mammalia > Primates > Cercopithecidae > Rhinopithecus > Rhinopithecus bieti. The sequence goes on from NW_016805647.1 coordinate 142,642, forward strand.
ACCCCGTCTCTACTAAAAAATACAAAAAACTAGCCGGGCGAGGTGGCAGGCGCCTGTAGTCCCAGCTACTCGGGAGGCTGAGGCAGGAGAATGGCGTAAACCTGGGAGGCGGAGCTTGCAGTGAGCTGAGATCCGGCCACTGCACTCCAGCCTGGGCGACAGAGCGAAACTCCCTCTCAAAAAAAAAAAGAAAAAAGAAAAAAACAGGCCAGAGAGTTCTCTACAAGACAAGACAGAGCCCAGCCTCCGTTTCCTCAGCTGGCTCTTCCTGCACTCCACCTACCACTCCCTCATTCCTCTGCAGAAGCCACCCCAGCTTTCCCAACAGACACTGGGAAGCTTAGAGCAGGGACTGGCAGGAGGCAAAGAACACATGGGACCCAGGGGGAGAGTACCCCTTCCAGAGCCACGGCCTCTCACACGCCCCTGGCAGCCAGATGCCCAGAGTGAGTAACAATGGAGCTAAAAATAGGGCCCAACTCTGGGGGATGGCAGGGGGCCGAGTGGCCAGCTGGAGGAAACATCTGCCTCAGCTGGAGAACAAACCCAGAGGAAGCTGCCCTGCTGCAGTGTTCCCCTACTGTGGGTGCAGGGCACATGAAACGTCCAGGTCTGTACCAAGGGCAGCAGCTCAGACCAGCCCCTCACCTGCCCTGGGCCTGGTCCCACAGCTACCACAGGCCGGCACACACACACACACACACACTGGTCCCGCAGCTCCCACAGGCCTGCACACACACACACACATGCACATACACTGGTCCCGCAGCTCCCACAGGCCTGCACACACATACACACACACACACACACAGAGGTCCCGCAGCTCCCACAGGCCTGCACACACACACACACACACACACACGCCGTAGAGAGTGGAAACTCACCTTGGGCACCCATGTGTGTCTTAGAGTTGAGAGCCAGAAGTACCTTTGAGACCCAAGTCTGACCCTTTCATTTTACAAAGGAGGAAACGGTCCACGGGTGGCCGGAGACCTGCCCACAGTCATAAGAACAGTGGGCGGTGGTGCTGGGACAGGCGTCTCCTGCTCCTCACTCTCTATGGCACCCCCCGCTCATGCGCATCACTGGGCACGTCCAGCCAGGGCCAGAGACCACCCTGATTCCAAGGAGGCAGATTCCACTTTAAGCGTATCAGTTGGACTCAGGGTACAGCACGTGGCAGTCCAGGAGCACACTGGGCTGGCCCAGCCCTTCTCCAACCTGCTGCTCCCCAATTCCCATGCCCTAAACTCCAGCCAGTGCACCTCCTCACAGTCCGCAGAATGGGCACCATCAACAGGCCTTGGCAAATAATCAACATCAATAACAAAAATAACATGAAAGCCGAGGAGCATCTTACTGGACCGGGGGTGGGAGCGGGGTGTTCTGCAGTCTGTTTATGGCAGAAATGTTGCCTTTGAAGATCCTTGACATGTTCCATAAACAACAAGGCTAGGCCGTCTCTCAAATGGTCTGGTCCAGCCAGTTTTCCTGCAGCGACAGAACAGATGCTGCTGTTTCTTCTGTGGAGCAGTGGAAGTCTGAGGGCCACACACCAGCCCCTAACTCACTCATTACACATCTTCCTGACTGGCTCAGCCTTCTTGTCCAGCCCACTCCCTGCACCAGGGGCCTTCCTTACCCTCCCCTCCATTCCTTCCCACCACAGGGGTCTCCCTGGGGGCCCACCAGGCAGGAGCTAGGGCTGGCCTTCAATGGCATCCTCCGGGCCTGGCCTGTTCTTGGCACAAAGGAGCCACTTGGATAAACAAAACTGGGAAAATTTTTAAAAAACAATAAAAAGCTAGCCTGGGCAAGATGGTGAGACCTCATCTCTAACACATACATACACCACACACACACACACACACACACACACACACACACACACATACAAATGTAATAATTAGCCAGCGTGGTGGTATGTACCTGTGGTCCCAGCACTTTGGGAGGCCAAGGCTGGCAGATAGCTTGAGGTCAAGAGTTCAAGACCAGCTTGGGCAACATGGCGAAACCCCATCTCTACTAAAAGTACAAAAATTAGCCAAGTGTGGTGGCGCACACCTTCGGTCCCAGCTACTTGGGAGGCTAAGGTGGGAGGATCACTTGAGCCCAGGTCAAGGCTGCAGTGAGTTGTGATCACACCACCGCACTCCAGCCTGGGCGACAAGAGCGAAACCCTCTAAAAAATTTTTTTTTAGAGACAGGGTTTCGCTCTTGTCACCCAGGTTGGAGTGCAGTGGTGTGATCTTGGTTCACCGCAACCTCCACCTCCTGGGTTCAAGCGATTCTCCTGCCTTAGCCTCCAAGTAGCTGGGATTACAGGCACCCGCCACCATGCCCAGCTAAATTTTTTTTTTTTTTTTTTGTATTTTTAGTAGAGACGGGGTTTCACCATGGCTGGTTCAGGCTGGTCTTGAACTCCTGACCTCAGGTGATCCATCCACCTCGACCTCCCAAAATGCTGGGATTACAGGCATGAGTCACCATGCCTGGCCTAAAAAAATTTTTTTTTAATAAAAAGATGTTTTTTTAAAGGATCAACTTTGCAGGTGTCTGTGTTGTGAAAATAAACCAGACAGCACAGATGGGGTTTTAGCCCAGGTCCCAGAATACAACATACAGCCCATAAGTGGCCACCATGTGTTGACTGCCTAAAAGAAAACGCTGGGTGGAAGGCGCTGACCTCTGACAGCCCCCACCCCCAGGTGAGAAGGCTAAGGAGGAGGACACATGGAGGTCAGAGGTCAGGGAAGCCCTTTCAGGTCAGAAGGAGGGCAGAGTGACTCTAAGGGGGCTCCTCTCTGAGAGGCAGATCCCACCCATGAGGGAGTTGCCTGGCTGAGACCCCTGGGTCTCTCAATGAGTCGTGCCCTCCCCGCCACTCAGAGGGGCAAGAAAAATGGGGCACTTATCAAGTCCCCTGGGCCCCTCACTCACTCCTGAGGACCAAACGTGTTAGCACCTTGAGCAGAATTTGAAATCACAAACACTGAATTCTTAACCCAATGGCTTCCACCTCCACCCCCCCAGGCTGTGTCTTTCAGGTTCGTTGGGGGAATGGATAATAATGGCAGCAGGTAACATGTGCTGAACTCCAAGAGCGTGCCAGGCACCGGGCTCAGCAGTGCGTCTGTCATCTAATCCTACAGTTCTGAAAGCAGGCTCCACGGACTCCAGGGCCCAGTGCCTTCCTTCCAGGGGTTCAGGGGTCAACAGGATTCTCACGGCAGCACTAACGCGTCACTGCCTTTCACTGGAATGACATTTGGTGGCTCAAAAGCCATGGGGGGGTGAAACTGCTAGAGGCTCAGTAGAAACAAGGCAGCAGCCCCAAAATGGGCCAGTCTCACTGTGTTCCCAGAGACATGCACTCACAGTGACAAAATTCGCCAATGTCACATAAGGGTCCATGATGAGGCAGTAAAAATGATTACTTTCACTGAATCTTAGCCTTTGGGTACATGCCCATTTGACATTCTATGTGATAAAATGGGAAGTGCATGTAAGGCCCAAGAATGACAGGGGTCTAGAAATCACACAGAGTTCATCACAGTTGGAGTTGACCCAGCCTTTGGTCCAAAGAACATTGTTTTTATTTTATTTTATTTCTGAGATGGGGGTCTTGCTTTGTCACCCAGGCTGGAGTGCAGTGGCACGATCATGGTTCACCACATCCTTAACCCGGACTCAAGCCATCCTCCCACCACCTCAGCCTCCCAAATAGCTGGGACTACAGGTGTGTGCCACCATGCCCGGCTAACTTTTGTATTTTGGGTAGATATAGGGTTTGGCCATGTTGTCCTGGATGGTCTCCAACTCCTGGGCTAAAGTGATCCGCCTGCCTCAGCCTCCCAAAATGCTGGGACTACAGACACGAGCCACTACACCTGGCCGGGAACACCATTTTTACTTGACAGAATGACCAACAAACAGTGGGTTTTCAGATATGAGTATTTGGCAGACTTTTTTTTTTTCTTTTCTTTTCTTTTGAGACAGAGTTTCTCTCTTGTTGCCCAGGCTGGAGTACAATGGCACGATCTCAGCTCACCGCAACCTCCGTCTCCCAGGTTGAAGCAATTCTCCTGCCTCAGTCTCCCGAGTAGTTGAAATTACAGGCATGCGCCACCACGCCCGGCTAATTTTGTATTTTTTTTTAGTAGAGATGGGGTTTCCCCATGTTGGTCAGGCTAGTCTCGAACTCCCGACCTCAGGTGATCCGCCTGCCTCGGCCTCCCAAAGTGCTGGGATTGTAGGCATGAGCCATCGCGCCCGACCATGGCAGATATTTTCACAAAAATGAGTAAAATGAACCTGTCCCTTCAAAGAAAACAACTGACTGAATTTGTTGCCAATAATAAAGCTGGAGCTGGGAGCTTTCGAGGGACAATTATCATTTTGGAAAGCGTGTGTCACCCACTGTGAGTTCAAAAGCTGCTGAAAACAGAAAGATTTTTCTGATAATAGGTGTGTTGATAGTAACAGATGTGACTTTTTTTTAATGTTGACAGGAAATGTATCCACATTTGGAAGATCTGTGTAACACACAGGGCCAATATTTCCCCAAAGACAGATGCCTGATATTACAAAATCCCGTAACAGAGCCATTCACACTGCAACACAGGCCAGAGGATCTTAACGTGACGAGGTACAAAATGTTCATTAATGTGCTTTCAGACTCCGCATTTCAACTAGCTTTAAGAATCAACCACCTGTCAAATTTTTATGTAGGAGCAAAGGAAAATATCTAGAAGCTAATAAAATATTCCTCCCTTTTCACAATACGTATCTGTGGTGAAGCCAATTTTCTTCACCATACTTCAGTCAAAACAATGTATCACAATAGATTGAGTGCAGAGGCAGACATGAGAATCTAGCTGTCTTCTGTTAAGCCAGACACGAAAGAGGCTTGCAAATCTGTAAGGTAATGCCACTCTTCCCATTCAATTTTTTGTTTTGGAACATATATTTTCCAGGAAAAATAATAGATTTTATTTATATTGCCATATAATAGGTTTGTTATAAATGAATTTATAAATATGTGTTTTTGTTTGTTTTCTGAGACGGAGTCTTGATCTGTCACCCAGGCCAGAGTGCAGTGGTGCAATCTCGGCTCACTGCAACCTCCACCTCCCAGGTTCAAGCGATTCTCCTGCCTCAGCCTCCCGAGTAGCTGAGATCACAGGCACGTGCTACCATGCCTAATTTTTGTATTTTTAGTAGAGACAGGGTTTCACCATGTTGGCCAGGCTGGTCTCGAACTCCTGACCTCGGGTGATCTGCCCACCTCGGCCTCCCAAAGTGCTGGGATTACAGGCGTGAGCCACTGTGTCCAGCCAAAATATGTGTTTTAAATAAACTGTTTCAATTTCCAGTGTGGTAGCTATTGATATATGTATATAAGCCACACAGAAGCTCTTAAAGTCATCAATTTTTAAGTGTAAAGGAGCCCTGAGAATACGTTTACAAACAGTTTGATTTCACCTTCATAACCCTTACCTCACTCCCATTTTTGCAGGTGCAGACACTGAGGCCCAGACAGTCAGGGTTAACTTGCCCCAAGGGTGCGCAGGTGGCTGAGCAGGGCTCAAAGTCAGGCAGCCAGGCTTCCCGGGCATGCTCTTTATAGCTGCCCCTCATCTTACATTACTCTCCCAAAGGAAGTGCAGAAGGATAAAAGAAGACGTGATACGAGGGAAGCCACAGACATGAAAGAAGAGAACGTAAGTAAATATTTGTATAATCTTGGGGCAGAAAAGAACTTTCTACACAAAATTCTGGAGGCAGAACACATAGTTAAAGATGGATAGATCAGACTGCATAAAAAATAAATCAGCTTTTGACCAATCAGAAGAAACAAAACACGAAGTTACAAGGCAAATGACAAACTGGATAAAAATATTTTCAACGTATTTTTATTATTTCTCATTCTCTTTTTTTCTTCTGAGACAGTCTCACTCTGTCACTCAGGCTGGAGTGCAGTGGCGTGATACAGGTTCACCACAGCCTCCACCTCCCAGGTTCAAGCGATTCATGTCTCAGCCTGCTGAGTAGCTGGGACTACAGGCACATGCCACCACGCCTGGCTAATTTTTTTATTTTTAGTAGAGACAGGGTTTCGCCATGTTGGCCAGGCTGTTCTCGAACTCCTGACCTAAGGTGATCCACCCACCTTGGCTTCCCTAAGTGCTGGGATTACAGGCATGAGCCACCGTGCCCGGCCTATTATCTCATTCAACATACGGATTATTTTTCAAACAAATGGGAAAACAAGTACATCTTGAAAGTAAAGCAGACCAAAAATAACAAGCAAAATAGAAAGAGAAGAAATACAAATGGTCAATGAACATGAGACACAATGTCCAACCTAACTTGTAATGGAAAACCTAGAAATCGGCCGGGCACGGTGGCTGACTCCTGTAATCCCAGCACTTTGGGAGGCCAAGGCAAGCAGATCACCTGAGGTCAGGAGTTTGAGACCAGCCTGAGCAACATGGAGAAACCCTGTCTCTACTACAAATACAAAATTAGCTGGGCATGGTGGTGCATGCCTGCAATTCCAGCTACTCAGGAGGCTGAGGCAGGAGAATTTGAACCCAGGATGTGGAGGTTGCAGTGAGCTGAGATCATGCCACTGCACTCCAGCCTGGGCAACAAGAGCGAAACTCTGAAAGAAAAGAGGAGAGCGGAAGGGAGGAGAGGAGACGCGAGGCGAGGGGAGGGAAGGGGAGGGGAGGGGAGAGAAAAGACCAGACCCAGAAACAATGAGAATCATGCAGTGTCCATCATCACATTGGAAGTGAACCAGGGTGGAAACGCCCATGTGAGCATGGGCACTGGGGACGGGCTCTCTCCTGAGCACCTGGCAGGATGTAAACCGGTAATAATTCTAAAATATCTTTAAAATGGCCTTTTTAGATTAATGGAACCAGGTAGTATTTGCTTATGTTGGCTTCTTCCGCCCCATATCCTGTTAGGGATATTCATCCACCACTCCATCCATTTTCATGACTACACAATGACGTCCATGATACATTCGACTTCAACCACCGTGAATGTGAAAGATATTTCTAGTTTTTCACTAATATCAACAAAACTGTCCTGCAGACCCTTTGACCCTGCAATCCTTCTATCAATGTATCCAAAGGAAACAGAGAAAGACAGGGCCACAAAGGTATCCAGTACCGTTTTGTTGATATTAGTGAAAGATTAGAAATGTCTTTCACACCAACAGTGCTTGAAGTTGAATGTATCATGGACATCATTAAGGTCATGAAAATGGATGGAGCAGCAGATGAACATCCTTAAGAGGATATGGAGCGAAAAAAGCCAACATAAGCAAATACTACATGATCCCATATATCTAAAACTCAGAAACAGGCAAAACTAGTCTATGATGTTCAAAGTCAGGCAAGAAGTCCTGTTGAGAGCAGGAAGAGGGTGTGGTGCTGGGATACAGAAGTCTGTGTTTTTTGTAGAGATGGGGGTCTCGTCTCACTATGTTGCCCAGGTTGGTCTCAAATTCCTGGCCTTAACTAATCCTCCTGCCTCAGTCTCCCAGGGCACTGGGATCACAGGCATGAGCCACTGTCCTTGGCTCTTTTATGGATGTTAAACTTCGAATGAGTAGCAGCTTATTTACTGGTGTAGAAAAGTATCTACTATATGTCTAGTTTTAAAAACAAATAGACACCACAGTATTTTAGAGTTTTGTTCCATTAAAAAGGGGGAGGCCTCTTGTATACAAATGTGCATGAACATAGATATGCATGCACACGCACGTGCGCGCACACACACACACACACACAGGAAAAATGTCTAGAAGGATGAATCTCAAAACATCAATGGTGAACCGTGGTTATCTCTGGAAAATGGGATCTCAGATGATTTTTCTCAGCTTCCTGGATATCTTTATTTTCTCTCATTTCCCTACAGTAAAAATACACTATTTAGAGAAAAAAGAAAGACAAAAAAAAAAAAAAAAAAAAAAAAAACTACACAGTGGCCACTGACACCAGCAACCATGGTTCTGCATCAACTTTACAGCCCAAGAGACCCTGACCCCACGGGGTAAGGACGCTCCTGAGGTGCCAGTGCTGGAACGCTCAACACCTTCCTGTGGGAAAACTGGCCAGTGGGGTCAGAAGGAGCTTCGCAGACCCTGGCGGCGTCCCTCACCAGAGGCCCATGGCTTGGCCTCTCTGAGCCTTGCTTTCCTGCAGGGCAGTGAAGGTTAAATAAGGCCACGATGTCCTGTCCAGACCAGGTTAGTTCTCAGGGTAGCTGTTACACCCAGGCTCCCCCAGGTTCCAAGAAGGCCCACAGAGGCCGAGAAACTTCCTCACCTCATGCAGTGGGCCTGTGAGGCCTGGTTTTCCCCAGAAACAACCACAGGAGGCACCCTGGCCCACAAAGTCCTCCCCACAATTGGAGTGTGGTCCGGAGGCCTGACCCCAGGAAATCCTCTCCCCTCCCTGGGCCTCAGCATATCCAGGAGTAAAAGGAGCAGGCTGGGCATTGCACTTGACCTCATGTAGCCTCCCTCAGTGGCAGGAACAGTGGGATGGCTTATCCAGACAGGAAGTGACCTCGCCGGATGAAAGACATTCCATCAGGAGCCCCCACCTGCTGGTGGCCTGTGGGGTCATGGGAGCCAGGAATGGGTAGGCATACAGAGACCAAGGAGGAAGCAGGATTTACTGCTGAAGGCCAGGCACACGGCAGACCCCCGGCAGGGAAGTGACTTCATTTCACACATTGTCCTCTTCACTTCCGCCCCTGGCATGGGAGGAACTTAACCCTAAGTGGGCCATATTGCACCGGCTCCAGCCAACTCCACATGGACCAGAGCAAAAGAGTTCAAGCTTTCTCCTCTCCCCCACCCCTGCAATCCCCAATCCACACATAAGGAAACTGAGGCTTGGAGAGGCTGACAGAAGCACAGGGACTCCAACACCTGTCCCATCATACTGAGCTGCACAGTGGAAGATGTTAACTGATGGTCAGGAACTCGGGGAAGGCTTCCTGAAAGAGGATGCAGCTGAGCTGGGCCCTAAAGGATGAGCAACATTTGACAGACAGGAAAGGGGAGGAAGCGCACTCTGTGCAGATGGAGCAGCATGGAGACAGAGGTGCTTCCTGCACAGTATTGTGGGAAGAATTAAGGAGCTTGTGAGGCCAGAATATAGGATGAGGTGGGGTAGGCCGAACCCCAGTCCCTGGGGACCATGCCAGGATCTTAGGTGTTGCTCTGCGGGGTGTGATGTGCTGCCCAGCTGTGGCAATGGGATAGAAGCACAACCACGGCCTGTGTCCACCTAGTGGGGCTGCAGGGAGGAGGCAACATGTGGAGGCACCTGAACAAGGGGGTGGGTATTGCTCTGTGACATCCGGGGCGCAAAGCTCACCCCACCACCCCACCAACCCCAATCAAACTAAGAAAGAAGTTCACAGTACCAACAGTACCATGTGCCAAGGTCTGTACCACATGCCAGACCAACGAGCAAGCAGGGTGTTGAGTGCAGACTGCCTGGGCTCGAGCCTCAGCTCCACCATGAGCAGCCTGATGCCCCTGACTGAAGATCCACCTCTCTATGCTTCAACATCTGTCAGTGAAGCCCATGTCCACGCCCACCTCTGAGGCCACGGGGACTAACTGAGAAATCCTCTGTACAGATCCACCTGAGTGCCACAGCTGGGGCGTGGCAAAGAGTCACTGCCATATCATTTCTCCAAATAGCCCTGTGGCTACAGATTGTGGCCATTCTGATGCACCAGGAGGCTGAGTGACTTGGCCTAGAACTCACGGCAAAGAAACAGTGGAGCAAAGATTCAAACTCAGGCCATCTGGCCCCCAATGCCTAGGCTCACACCAGCCCATCAGGCAAAACAAAACCCACAAGACTGAAACCTGCACCTGCCAGCTGTGGCTCTCTAGGCCCCCAGGCAGCTTCAGGCAGCGCTCTACCACCTCAAACCTCCAGTGGCAGAGGGAGGGGCAGGGAGAAAATGCCAGGCCACGGGAGAGGAAGAAAAATATTTTTAAGCTTCTCCCTCTTCCTGTTTATCGGTCCCTTCCATCCTGAAGTCCTGGTAGCTGTTTTTTGCACGGAAAGTCCTGCCAAGAGGGACATCCTGCCGTGTGGCCGCCCCAGGCCAGGCCTCCCCTGCCAGCCTCACACTACAGGCTTTGAGGCCCACCTCCCTGCAGACACTCCCGCCTGGCCCAGAGGCTACATAAAGAGGCTTTCAGAAGAAGCTGGGGCCCAGGAAGGGGACCTGGAGCTGGGAGAAGGGGCCCATACCATGGCACCAATCAACTCCACACTCAGGCCAGAGAGGTGACAAGAAGGATTTGAAGAAATAACTCTAAGCCTGGTATTGAAGGAAGGGCCAGAGCCAGAGCTGGGATCAGGAACACACAGCACTGGCTGTAGAGCCAGGTAGAACTGGCATCCAAACCTAGCTGGCTCACAACTTCCTGTGTGACCTTGGCTAAGTTACTGAACTTCTGTGAGCCTAGTTCCCTTATCTGTAAAATAAGGATAATGTTAATACCTACTTCATAGGGATGTGGTAAGGATTACATGAGACAATGTAAGGAAAGTGCTAGCACCTGGTAAACATAATAAATGCTATTTATTGCCACTCTCACCATCAAGCTGATCCCCTCACTCAATCCCAAAGATGTATGATACCTTTTTTTCTCCTTTTTTTTTTTTTTGAGACAAAGTTTTGCTCTTATTGCCCAATCTGGAGTACAATGGGGCGATCTCGGCTCACTGTAACCTCTGCCTCCTAGGCTCAAGCAATTCTCCAGCCTCAGCCTCCCAAGTAGCTGGGATTACAGGCGTGCACTACCACACCTGGCTAATTTTTTGTATTTTTGTAGAAACAGGGTTTTACCATGTTAGCCAGGCTGGTCTCAAACTCCTGACCTCAAGTGATCTACCACCTCGGCCTCCCAAAGTGCTGGAATTACAGGAGTGAGCCACCGCGCCCGGTCTGTGCAATACCTTTCAAATATACTCAAAAGAACAATTACAGCCTCAAAAAAACAAAACAGGACAGGCAGAGTGGCTCATGCTTGTTATCTCCACACTTTGGGAGGCTAAGGCAAGATGACTGCTTGAAGCCAGGAGTTTGATACCAGCCTGGGCAACACAAGATCTCATCTCTATAAAAAATAATTTTAAAGATTAGCTGGGTGTGGCGGCACGCTCCTGTGGTACCAGCTACTCGGGAGGCTGAAACAGGAGGATTGCTTGAGCCCAGGAACTTGAGGCTGCAGTGAGCTAAGACCATGCCGCTGTGCTCGTTCTGGCTTTGGTGATAAGAGCAAAACCCCATCTCTAAAGAAAAATAAATGTTAACATTTTTTAAAAGAAACGAATTCTGACACATGCTATAATATGGATGAACCTTGAGGACATTATGTTACATGTTTAAATAAGCCAGACACAAAAGAAGAAATGTTGTACAATTCCATTAATATGAGATACCTTGGTCATATTCAGAGACAGGAAGTCAAACTGTGGGTGCCAGGGTCTGGAGGAGAGGGAGTGGAGAGTTAGTGTTTAATGGTGCAGAGTTTCAGTTTGGAAAGAAGGAAAAGCTTTGGGGCTAGATGGTGGTGATGGGTGCACAACAATGTGAATGTTCTTAATGACATTAAATTATACAATTTTAAATGGCCAAAATGGTAAATTTTATGCTATGTATATTTTACCATCGTAAAAGAAAATTAAGGCCTCATTAAAAAATGTTTTTAATAGGCCAGGCACATGGCTCATGCCCGTAATCCCAGCACTTTGGGAGGCCGAGGCGGACGGATCATGAGGTCAGGAGATTAAGACCATCCTGGTTAACACAGTGAAACCCTGTTTCTACTAAAAATACACACACACAAAAAAAAATCAGCCAGGCACAGTGGCACATGCCTGTAGTCCCAGGAGGCTGAGGCAAGAGAATCGCTTGAACCCAGGAGGCGGAGGTTACAGTGGGCTGAGATCGTGCTACTACTGCACTCCAGACTGGGTGACAGAGCAAGACTTTGTCTCAAAAAAAAAAAAAAAAAGTTTTTAATGCCTCTGTTCATTTCCGTCTCCACCCCTGCACAGCTCAGGATGGAGAGATGGAGCAGATATGGAAAGAGCTAAAGGCATCACCACCCATAGAGTTGGCACAGTCAGGAGAGCTGTGCAACAGGCGCTGAGGAAAGACCCAAATGCTACCTCGGGTCAGGGAGTTGGCGGCCTCGTGGCTAGGCGTGCACTGGCCCCAGACAGGCTGGGTCTGAGCGAGGCATCTGTGCACACCTGCACCCTCCAGGAGCACGTGTGAGTAGAAGGTGTGTGTGGGGCCCTGCTCAGATCTTCATTCACGAATGTGCACCGTCCCAGGCTCAAGATGCCAGTACAGCCCCTATGTGCTGATTGGGGTCTGTGCCTGGCCAGCCCATAGCACCAACATCCACAAACAGCAAGCCCTCCTCATCTCTTCCAGCACCAACCACCACAAGGGCAAACTACAGTCTAGCCACTCTCTCTGGAGCCAGGGATGGGGAAGGAGGCAGGCGAGGAAGGCAGAGAAGACTGCTGCTTCATGGGCACACACAGTGAAACGAGACTTAGAAATATGGCCCTCCAGAAGCTCCTCACCCCCAACTCCAGCCTGACCACTCTCCCACGAGGCTGCAGCTGGGGGTGGGAGGTTGGTAAGACTGGAAGGTGAAGGGAGGAAGACGGTTAGACAGGCTAATCGAGTTACCATGTGACCCTGGGCAAGGCTCTTCCTCTCTCAGACCCTCTGGAACCTCCTCCATCTCCCTCTTGGTGAAAGGAGGATTCTACCCCAGCACCCAGCAGTTCACACCTGGCTCTACGTCCTAGAGAAGCGGGTGTTCATGTTCATCAAAAGACACAAAAATGTTCACAGTAGCTTTATCCACAAGCACAAAAATGGAAACACGGCAAAGGCCCAACAATAAGAACAAGAATCAGCAAATTGTCCCTACCAAGGAACCCTACTCAGCAAGGAAAGGAACAAACCACTGATACCTGCAGCCACACAGGTGACTCCCTCGGGGCTGATGTGGAATGAAAGATACCAGATAAAAGCAGCTCATACCGTGTTAGTCCACTTGTACAAAGTTCAAGAATAGGCAGGACTGATCCTGGGGAAAGCCGTCAGGAGAGTGACTACCTGCAGGGGTGGGAGGCTGGGGGAAAGGACCGAGAAGGGGCACCAGGGAACCTCTGGGGCACTGGAAATCTTCTACACCTTGATCTGGGTAGGGAGACACAAGTGATACAACCGCAGCAACTCATCAAGCTATGCCTTGATTCACTATCTGGAAATTAGATCTCAATTGACAAAATAAAATAGAAATAGCTAATAACTCATACTCTGCTTTCCCCTGAGGACTGCAGTGAGGCTATACTAAGAGGTTGTGTGTGGAAATATGGCAAGGGTTGGGTTATGGGTAAGAACATGGGCTGGGAGTCCGAAAGACCAGAGTTCAAGTTCTGATACTCCCTAATGGGATACTCTTTCCCCCTTTTTTTTTTATTTTGTTGTTGGTTAACCAGGTGTTGTTGTTGTTGTTGTTGTTGTTTGAGAGGCTCCCTCTGTTGCCCAGGCTGGAATGCAGTGGTGTGATCATGACTCACTGCAGCCTCGACCTCCCAGACTCAAGCAATCCTCCCACCTCAACCTCCCAAGTATCTGGCGAACTATGGGTACACACTACCACAGCGGTCTAATTTTTTTTTTATTTTTGTAGAGACAAAGATCTCACTGTGCTGCCCAGGCTCCACTCAAACTCCTGGGCATCAGTGATCCTCCTGCTTCAGCCTCCCACAGTGCTGGGATTACAGGTGTGAGCCACCACACCCAGCCTGAGATTTTTGATTACAAAAGTAACTTGTACTTACTGTCACAAGTCAAAGGTCTATACAGAAAATGCTTATGCCCTTCCCATCCCCATCCAAGTCCACCTCTTAAGCTTCCTTGTGCAACAAGCTTTTGCCCTTAACAGGACAACACAAACACCCTTCCCAGCCAATACAGGTAATTCCAACACTGGTGTATTAAAACCAGTGTTTTAATACAAACACCCCTCCCAGCCTATACAGGTAATTCCAACCCTGTCTGCTTAATGGTGGCAAGCCATTTCATTGCATCACCACTCATTCAACAAATAGCTGCGAAGTACTGACCCTGTCAACCAGACAGGCACAGACCCGGACCTTCATGGAGCAGATCTTCCAACAAGAGAGGGAGGGAGGGAGGGAGTCCACCAGGGGACACGATTATGATACACTGTATACATTGTGATGTGGGCTACCAGGGGCTGAGGCTGAGCTAGAAGATGGGGAAGATAGGGAAAGGACATATTCTAGATATGACAGTCATGGAAGGCCTATGCTGACGTATGAAGACAGGAAGGCCCTGGCCATGTGAAGATGCATGCCCAGCAGCAGAGGGAATGGCCCGTGCAGATGCCCTGCGGTGGGAAAAACACAGAACTGAAAGGAGACAGCGAGTCTCCGGTTTACTGCTGCGAAATCCTTGTGCACACAGCCTTGCATCCTGATAGTTTACTTCTTTAGGACAGGTTACCAGAATTCGGGAGGCTGAGATAAAGATGTGCACTTAAACAACTTTCAGAGATATTGCCAAATTACTTTTCTAAAATGTTGTTGCATTTTATACAGCAACCAACGCTGCTTCATGCTTAAGAAAGCCAGCTCCCCCACATCCTGCCTAGTTCAACATGTTACCAATCTTTTTCATTTCTGCCCACATAAAAGCTCCCTACTTCGTTGTCTGCAGAATGGGAGACATGACCAGTTCCCTTCCACAGGATGCTGTGAGGCTTAACTGAGAAATCCCTGTAATCTGCCAAGCCCAGTGCCTCACACAGAGCAAGCCCCTGTCCACAGGAGCAGGCTCTTACCATCCTTTCCATGCAAATGCCCAGAGGTAGCTGCCAGTTCCATCATTACCCCGCTGACAAGAGGAACTTCTAAGGGAGCTCTGAACGCTCAAACCCACAAGGTTCACATGGCTGTTCTGGAGTCAGGGATATGAGGAAGAAGAGGTGGCAACTGTGGTTCAGCCAGAGAGCCCTGGCCAGGGAGTCAAGAGACCAGGTTCCACTCCACCTTTCTGAGGATCATTTTCTCATCTGTAAAACGGGCTCATGCATTCTCTCTTCCTGTAGCCATCCTACAAACATTTCTGGGACACCACCTATGTGTGAGGCACTGTTCTAAGAGCCAGAAATACAGAGCAAAAATCCCTGCCTCATGCATCCTAGCAAGAGACACAGAAATAAACTATATAAATTAGTAAAATAGTACACAAGGAGATGCAGGCAAGAAGTGAAAGTTTAGACAAGGTATGCAGGGGAGGCCTCACATGAGAGTAAAGACCTGAAGGAAGTGGCGCGGCAGCCCTGTGCCTCTCTGGAGAAAAAGCACCCCAGGTGGCGGGGCTAGCCTATGCAAATGTCCTGTGGTGGGTGATCCTAGGGTACTGAAAGAGTCATGAGCTGGCCAGTGGGGCTGCGACAAGGTGAGCATGAGGCTGGGTATTGGATGGTGGTGTCCTGGAAGCCACAGTAAGGACACTGGCTTTCACTGTAAGGATACAGGGAGCCCCTAGGGAGCTTGGAACACAGAAGTGCTCTGACCTGAGTTTTAAGTTCTGACAAGGTCTGCTAGCTGCTGTGTTAGAAGAGTTGGTTGGGGACAAGGGCAGAAACCAGCAGAAACATCAGGTGGCACTGCAACAGTGCAGGTGATGCTGGAAGTGGGGCCGGCGGCAGAGGACAGGTGAAGACATGGCTCATCCTGTATTCATGCTGAAGGTGAGGCCAGTGAACCTCCTGGCACGTCTTTTCTGAAGTGTAAGAGAAAGAGAGAAACCACAGACAGTTTTGCAGTGTTTAGCCTGGACACCCAGAAGCATGGGGTTGCCGCCAACTGAGACGGGCCAGACTGGGGGGAAGTGAGTGTGCAGTGAGGACTGAACAGAGAGACAAGGGAAGGGGGCCACCGCCACCCTCAGCTGCAATCTTAGAAGGAAGCAGCATCGGAAAAGAGGAACTGGTCCTGAGGCTCACACAGACCATTGTGGAAAGCAACACAAAAGACAGAGGAAAAGAGGATCCGGAGAGGAAGTCAGCACGGCATGTCTGACCCGTGACAGACATCACTGTCTGCAGAGCCCAGGCTGTGGCCATGGCTGGGCTGCTCACAGACCCACTCCACGGGTGGGGAAACTAAGGAAACAGTTCTACAGTAAGCATCTCTTGTTTAGGCGCCAGAAATGGGCTACAAGTAGTAACTCATGCCTGTAATTCCAACATTTTGAGAGGCTGAGGTGGGAGGATCACTTGAGCCCAGGAGTTCAAGGTTGCAGTGAACTGCAATCATGCCACTGCACTCCAACCTGGGCAACAGAGCAAGGCCCTGACTCAAAACAAGGAAGCAGCAGCAGCAGCTGGAAAGGGCCAGAATGAGCCAAGGTAGGGGGGCAGGCAGCCAGTGAGCCCATTTGCTTCCTATAGCTCGTACCGACGACCCCCAAAAATGGGACTATGGAGTGAGACACAGTGTCCTCACCCACCAAGGGAGACCCCAGGATTCCCAAGAGGTGATGCAGGACCCTGGGTTGCCAAAACTGAGAACATGACTCAATCCAGACTCCATGAATGTCTGCTTAGGGATCTGTGAAATTTTTAAATTGAGATATAATTCACATACCCAAAATTCACGCTTTAAAGTACAGATGTTCCTTGATGTAACCATGGGGTTTCATTCTGACAAACCCATCATAAATTATACATATCATAAGTCAAGGCCAGGTGAGGTGGCTCATGCCCGTAATCCCAGCAGTTTGGGAGGCTGATGTGGGCGGATCACCTGAGGTCAGGAGTTCTACACCAGCCTGGCCAACATGGTGAAACCCCATCTCTACTAAATACACAAAAATTAGCCAGGCGTGGTGGTGGGTACCTGTAATCCCAGCTACTCAGGAAGCTGAGGCAGGAGAATCGTTTGAACCCAGGAGGCAGAGGTTGCAGTGAGCCAAGATCGCGCCACTGCACTCCAGCCTGGGTGACAGAGCAAGACTCTGTCTCAAAAAAAAAAAAAAAAAGTCAAACACGTATTTAATTCTGGTAACACAGCAGACAGTCCTTGACTTACGATGGTTCCACTTACACTTTTTCAACTTTACAATGGTAGAGTGATACAAATCGCAGGATGTAAGGAGGTCCTTGACTTACCACGGAGTTATATCCAGATATACTCATCGTTAAGTTGAAAAAGCGTTAAGTGGAACCATCGTAAGTCAGAGACCGTCTGTATATGACTTAATGTTTTTTAGTATATTCACAAAGTTGTACAACCATCGCCACTGTCTAATTCCAGAACATCAAACTCAAAAAGTTAAAGACTTACCATATGACCAAGTAATCCTACTGCTGAGTGTATACCCAAGAGAATCAAAAACAAGTATCCAAACAAATGATTGTACATGAACATTCATAGCAGCCAAACAGCTATTCACAATAGCTGAAAGGTGGAAACAACCCAAATGTCCATCAAACAATAAATGAATAAACAAACTGTGGCCTATCCATACAATGGAAAGTTATTCAGCCATAAAAGGGAATGGAGTACTGATACTTGCTACAACACAGATGAGCCCTGAACACTATGCTAAGTGAAAAAAGCCAGACACAGAAGGTCACATATGACATGATTCCCCTTATACAAACTATCCAAAATAGGTAAATCCAGAGACAGAATGCAGATCCATGGTTGCCGAAGGCTGGGGGAGGGGAAACTGGGAGGGATTACTTAATGGATAGATGGGGTTTTCCTTTTGGGGTGATGAACATGTTTTGGAACTGGAAATGTTTGCGGTGATGGTTGCACAACATTGCAAATGTACTAAATGCCACTGAATTGTACACTTTAAAAGGATTATTTTTAATGTTAATTTCAAAAAGTAATGAGAGCATCCCCTGGTCCTCTGAATAATCATCTCATAAGCAAGCAGTGCCCTACAATTTGAGCCTCAAGTTTGCTCCTGTGTTTACAATCCAGTTCCTTCTCCATGAAGGCCAAATGGTATCATCTCACACAGCACAAAGAAAGGCTGTGATTCAAATAGGAATAAAAGGGGGTGTGGAGGAAGAACAGAGCCACCCCATAGCCCATGGCAGCCTGGAGGTGCCCATTCAAAGGCCCAGCTTCTTAGCAGTCAGGACCATGTGCATGTTGAGAGCATCTGCATGAACTGAGCAAAGCCCATCTCTGTGCCAAATTCCTGGTTCCTACAAGAAGTGGGTTTAAGAGCCACTACAAGCAGATTTCAATAATGCCACTATTCCATGCTTATCTTCAATCAAACAAGCCAGCTTTCCAGGTATCAGGCGATGCCCTATTAAAAGAGACATTCAGGGATTGCTCACGTGCAGTCTAGGCTTAAATGTGAGGTCTGATTACACCAAACCGTCCCATCAGCCCAACATTATTAATACTTTCCTGTACAGCAGGCCCAAGAAACAGAGGCAGGGGACACAGGAGAGGTCCAAGGGCACAGTTCTCTCCATCAACCCAAGGTTGGCAGTGTAGGTGCAGTTAACATCCTTCCAATTAAAGTCATATTGTTCATTGGAAATGAGTTGGCTTTCTAGTTTTACTACTATTTCCTGGATTTTAAATAGTTTTGTAAAACTTTAAGTCTAAGGTGTTTATGCCTGGTCTTATACACATTTCAGTTATAGTACAGTAAGAATAATGTCAATCAGCAAGTGAGGGGTTTGTTGTTGTTGTTCAAAAGGGAGTCTTGAGCTCAGGAGTTCAAGGCCTGGGCAACACAAGACCTCGTTTCTATTAAAAAAAAAAATTGTAGGCCGGGCGCGGTGGCTCAAGCCTGTAATCCCAGCACTTTGGGAGGCCGAGACGGGCGGATCACTAGGTCAGGAGATCGAGACCATCCTGGCTAACAAGGTGAAACCCCGTCTCTACTAAAAAAAAAAATACAAAAAACTAGCCGGGTGAGGTGGCGGGCACCTGTAGTCCCAGCTACTTGGGAGGCTGAGGCAGGAGAATGGCATGAACCCAGGAGGCGGAGCTTGCAGTGAGCTGAGATCCGGCCACTGCACTCCAGCCTGGGCGACAGAGCCAGACTCCGTCTAAAAAAAGAAAAAATTTTAAACACACGCCTGTGGTCCTAGATACTCAGGAGACTGAGAAGGAAGGATCACCTGAGCCCAGAAGGTTGAGGCTGCAGTGAGCCATGACTGCACCACTGCACCCCAGCCTGAGCAACAGAGTGAGACCTTTAAAAAGAGAGAGAGAGAGAGAGCCGGGCACGGTAGCTCACGCCTGTAATCCCACCATTATGGGAGGCCGAGGCAGATGGATCACCTGAGGTCAGGAGTTCAAGACCAGCCTGGCCAACATGGTGAAACCTCATCTCTACTAAAAATACAAAAATTAGCTGGGCATGGTGGCAGGTACCTGTGATCCCAGCTACTCAGGAGTCTGAGGCAGAAGAATCACCTGAAGCTGGGAGGCAGAGGTTGCCATAAGCTGAGATCACACCACTATACTCCAGACTGGGCAACAGAGCGAGACTCTGTCTCAAAAAAAAAAGAGAGAGAGAGAGAGGGAGTCTACAAAAAACCCATATGTTGTATGACTTCATTTATATGAAATGTCTAGAATCGGCAAATCTACAGCAATAGAGAGCATGCTAGTGGGCTGGGGGTGGGGAATGACTACTAATGGGTACAGGGTATCTTTTGAGGTTGATGAAAATGTTGTAAAATTAAACTGTGGTGAGACGACAACTCTTTGAATGTATTAAAAGCTACTAAATGGTTGGGCGTGGTGGCTCACGCCTGTAATCCCAGCACTTTGGGAGGCCGAGGCGGGTGGATCACGAGGTCAGGAGATCCAGACCATCCTGTCTAACATGGTGAAACCCCGTCTCTACTAAAAAATACAAAAAATTAGCCGGGCGTGGTGGCGGGCACCTGTAGTCCCAGCTGCTGGGGAGGCTGAGGCAGGAGAATGGTGTGAACCCAGGAGGCGGAGCTTGCAGTGAGCCCAGATCGTGTCACTGCACTCCAGCCTGGGCCACAGAGTGAAACTCCGTCTCAAAAAAAAAAAAAACCTACTAAATGGGTGAATTGTACAGCATGTGAATTAGATCTCAATAGGGCTGTGAATTGGGAGTCCATGTATTACCCACATTTGAGCAGCACTGAGCTGGAGAAAGGGAGACATCCACAAACCCACCTATGCAGAGCTCCCTGCCAGGTCCTCCCCCTCCCCCTACAGGACTCCTGAGCCCAGGATGGGACCCCAGGTCACAAGACAACCCCATCCTGGGTGAGCAGGTGGCTGCCCTGGAACCACCACACAGGATTCCTATCTCCTGGAACCCATGTCTTACAATTAAGGCACTACTTTGAACTGTTAAGTTAGGAAAGACTTAAAAACAATGAAAACAACCAACTTTAGGATGCAAGGGATGGGGTTCATTTACACATTGACGGCAGCGTCAAGGAAAGCAGCATAACATAAGACTCAGAGCCCCTGGGACCCCACTGGCTGCGGTCTCACTGGCTGGGGTTGGGGTGGAGCCAGGAGGGTGAAAATCTGAGCCCAGGCAGCCCCTTCCTCAGAGGCCACGGGCATCCCATCCTCCACCCACGCAGGCCAGGCAAGACGGCTACTGGGAGGCCCCTATAAGCTGCCTAAAGAGACTTTGGCAAGGGGCAACTTCCCAAGGGTCCCTCCTCTGTCAACCCAACAAACTGCCCTGTCCTGGACCTATTCCTTCCAGTGACACTTCAGAGAGACGGGAAGAAGCCTCCACCAGTGGCAGCCAAGTTGGGGTCAGTGGTGAAGCGGCAGGAGGACACATCCACCCAGACCACCAGGACGGGTCACCACAGAGGCTGTTTTGGACACTGATGCTGTTTGATCCAATGCCACCCTTCTCCAGGACCTGCTCTACATTAACCACCTCCAGGAAGGCTTCTTCCCATCTCTCCCAAAGCCTCGCCAGGTTCCAGCTCAGGGCACGTGCTCAGAACTCCCATGGCAGTGCTGGGGTCCCTCTGCATGATACATGGCCGGATGAAAGCAGGCCCCACAGACATAGACTGAGTTTGAGCTCAACCCAAAAATCAAAAACCACACAAATTCATGTAGAGGTACAGAAAAAAGACCAAAGGACACTCGGCACACTGCTGATAGTGTCACTTCCAGGGACCAGAGAGAGGGGAAGGAGGGGAAAGGGGACTTTGACATTTTACTTTCTATGAAGCTACTACTTGAATCTTTTGTGAACATTATTTTAGGCCGGGCATGGTGGCTCACGCCTGTAATCCCAGCACTTTGGGAGGCCAAGGCAGGCAGATCACTAGAGTCCAGAAGTTCAAGACCAGTCTGGGCAACAGGGCAAAACCCCGTGTCTACTAAAAATACAAAAATTAGCCGGGCGTGGTGATGCACACCTGTAGTCCCAGCTACTCAGAAGGCTGAGGTGGGAAGATCATTTGAGGCCAGGAAGTTTTTTTTTTTTTTTTTTTTTGAGACGGAGTCTCGCTCTGTCGCCCAGGCTGGAGTGCAGGGACCGGATCTTGGCTCACTGCAAGCTCCGTTGAGGCCAGGAAGTTAAGGCTGCAGTGAGCTAACATTGCGCCACTTCACTGCAGCCTGGGTAATAGGAATGAGGCCCTTGTAAAAAAAAAAAAAAAAAAAAAAAAAA
>NW_016805647.1:166868-186505 GCF_001698545.2 Rhinopithecus bieti
CCCGGGCAACAGAGCGAGACTCTGTCTCAAAAAAAAAAAAATACAAAAATTAGCCGGGTGTGGTGGCACACACCTGTAGTCCCAGCTGCTTGGGAGGCTGAGGCAGGAGAATCGTTTGAACCCAGGAGGTGGAGGTTGCAGAGAGCTGAGATCACACCATTGCACTCCAGCATGGGCAGCAAGCACGAAACTCTGTCCCAAAAACAACAACAAAAAAGTCTGCTCAGACAACTAACCTGAAATCTTACATTTTAACACACACCAAGGACAAAAACAATCAGTGAACAGAAGAGAAAGAAGCCCTTTCTCCACCATAGAAGTGCCTTCCAGAAGTATAACAGGGAATAAACATACCTCTCGTTTGTATATTTTTTCTAGGAAGAATTTTAAAAACGAATCCTACATACTTAAGGGAGGTGTTCTGAAAAATAGTTTAAAAAAATTTAACTTTAATAATAAGATAACATTGCTAAGATGTTCTATCTCGCACTGTAATCTCATCTCAAAAACATGGTGGTTTGTGAAGTATGATCCCGACAGAAGGACAATTCATGAATTTCACATGAAAAGACAGTTCTTTATACGACACTGCTAAAAATGGGATTTCTTTCCATATTCTTACAAATATGAAGCTCACCTATTGTTTACAATTTAACTTTGTATTTTCCAAGTATGCATATTGGAATGGGGGATGCTTAGCAATGCTATGTGTGTATTTTCTGAAGGTTGATAACTTTGCTTGCAGTGAATTTTCTTTAAAAGAATGGGCAGTTTTGGCCAGGCACAGTGGCTCATGCCTGTAATCCCAGCACTTTGGGAGTCCAAGGCAGGCAGATCACCTGAGGTCAGGAGTTCGAGACCAACCTGGTCAAAATGGCAAAATCCTGTCTATACTAAAAACACAAAAATTAGCCAGGCGTGGTGGCACGCACCTGTAGTCTCAGCTACTTGGGAGGCTGAGGCAGGAGAATCTCTTGAACCCGGGAGGCAGAGCTTGCAGTGAGCCAAGATCGCGCCACTGCACTCCAGCCTGGGTGACAGAGTGAGACTCCATCTCAAAAAAAAACAATAAAATAAAATAAAATAAAAGAATGGGCGGTTACATGTATACTTCAAAAGTATTTTCCTGTTTAAAAAAAAATATGGGTTTTGTTTGCTATCTTCATTTTGGTTGTATTCTTTGATGTAAACACATTTTCCATCATTGCATCATTCAGCTATATTAAACCATGTAGTATCAAATATTAGATGTGATTTAACAGTGCTAATCAATTTAAATCCATTTTAGTCTTTTTTTAGAAAAATATTGGGGCCGAGCATGGTGGCTCACGCCTGTAATCCCAACACTTTGGGAGGTCACGATGGGCAGATCATCTGAGGTCAGGAGTTTGAGACCAGCCTGGCCAATGTGGTGAAACCCCATCTCTATTAAAAACACAAAAATTACAGGCCAGGCACAGTGGCTCACGCCTGTAATGCCAGCACTTTGGGAGGCCGAGGCGGGCAGATCACAAGGTCAGGAGATCGAGACCATCCTGACTAACACAGTGAAACCCTGTCTCTACTAAAAATACAAAACAATTAGCCGGGTGTGGTGGCGGGTGCCTGTAGCCCCAGCCACTCGGGAGGCTGAGGTAGGAGAATGGTGTGAACCCGGGAGGTGGACCTTGCAGTGAGCCGAGATTGCGCCACTGCACTCCAGCCTGGGCGATAGAGTGAGACTCTGTCTCAAAAAAAAAAAAAAATACAAAAATTAGCTGGGCGTGGTAGTGGGCACCTGTAATCTCAGCTACTCAGGAGGCTGAGGCACGAGAATTACTTGAACCTGGAACACAGAGGTTGCAGTGAGCTGGGAACGTGCCATTGCACACCAGCCTGGGCAACAGAATAAGACTTCATCTCAAAAAAACAAACAAACAAATAAAATATATATTATTTTATTTTATTAACATCAGCCACATGCTGATGTTCAGCGTACTTTCTTTGCCGGTTCAGTCTCGGAAGGTGGCGCTCAGTTGCAGAATGTGTTGTACCTTTCAGCACCTGATGTACACATCCCGCATAACAGAAAGGGCAACGATAAAATAGTGATCCTAAAAAAAGTGGGGGACACATCTACGGGCCACTCTGTGACCAGCAGGAAAGGGGTTAACTCCTTCAGGAGATTCTCCATTCCAGGAAAAGGAAAAGGGGAGGAGAAGTCCCCTCTATGCTTTCTAAATAGAATCTTCAAAAAATGTCCCAGCGTCCCAGGCCTCCACTCTGGGAAGGCCAGACAGAGGCCGGCACAGCCCGCAGAGAGGAAGGGCCTGGGGCTCAGCAGGATGCAGAAGCTGGCAGGGTCCCAGGTCATCTCAGGGCACCCACCCCTCTCCCCACCCATGGGCCATACCCAGCCTGTTGGCCATTTCCCAGGGTACCCACAGCCCTCGCAGCACCACATCCTCCCTCCTCATGGAATTTCTGAAAGCCCCAACTCCCTAGGAGCCCAGAGCATTGGCAGTGACACACCCAGTTCCCAAAGATGTTCCCTACTGCCTTCCACAGGTGTGCAGATGAGCTAGACACCCCACCTGCCTCTCTCATCAGTGCTCAGCTTCAGCCCAAGCAGGCGCACCCCTTAAAGCCAAAGCCAGCCCACATGCCAGTTACGGGAAATATACAAAACGCTTCCCAAGGCTGTCATACCTCTGCCACGCTGCTCTTTCTGCTGCGGAAGCCTTGCCCTCCCCCTTTGCAAACTCCTGGCCATCCCTCAAAGCCCATGTGAAGTATCACACACACCCCCATGCCAGCCATTTCCTCCCTCCGGCTCAAACCATAACCAGCACAGACCCCATCACAGAACCAGACATGCGTCTGCATGTACCTCGCTCACCTCCTGGTGGGGACTGAGTTTAATCTACCTTCGAAGCCCCTGCACCTCATACTGAACCCAGGGCCAAAAAGCTCAGGAACCCACATCAAGATGCCACTCTGGTCCCTTCCCACCACCTGGTCCTGTGCTGAGCACCCTGGCCTCTGCCGAGAGAATAATATCATGGTAACAACAGAAGCACCTAATGTTTATGGAGTACTTCCTAGGAGCCAGTGCCTTGGGGGCTCTCTGCAATTACCTCCTTTCATCCTTGTGACATTCTCATAAGGGAGTTGTTATCCTTAACCCTGTGACACAAGGGACTTGAGGCACAGAGAGGTTAAGTTTCTTGCCCTGGGCCACACGGCTAATGAGGGAGCAGAAATTCAGACCCGGGTGGTTTCTTTCCAGAGCCAGTGTTCTTAATCACAACAGGTCTATTTGCAGGTAGGAAGATGGTCAAGGCAGATGTGTCAGGAAAAGCCCTGAGTGGAAGAGGAACTCAGGGATTATAAAGGCCAGTGCTTCCAGACCTTCTCTTTCCCCAGGTCCCAGTCAAAAGCCTCGGAAGGCAAACAGAGCCTCCTCCCAGACTAAGCTTGCTGCTCCCAGGCAGAATCCTGTGCTGAGCACCAGTTACAGGAAACATAAAAAGCCCATCTGCAAGTGCCTTGGCCCGAGACAGGGGTGGCACATGGCTGGGCTGCCCTCTGGGAGGCGAGAGCCATGATTCGGGACTATTCTTAGCAAACCACTGGCTCCCCTCCCAGAGGCCCAGCAGGCAGCAGGCCCAAGCTTCCATACGCCTGCCCAGCCTGCCATTTCCTGACCCCGTGTATGGAGGTCCCACAGGGCTAAGGAGGGACTAGTGGGCATAGACTGAGGACAAAGCCCTCCAGCTTTCACATGAGAGGTGCCTGGCCCACCCAGCCTGACCCAGCCTGCTCCAGGACTCACCCAGAGGCCCAGGGCCATGCACCCAGCTGCTGAGGAAGCCCGACAGAGTCCTGGCCACAGGGGACGGCTCATAATCAAAGGCCCCCACCCCGACATCAACTGAGCACTCACTCCATGTGGCCATGCACTGGGCCACATACTTTGCACTGATTTTCTCCCACTGAACCCACAAGGAGGTAGAGGTTAGTGGCCCCACTCTAAAGATAAGGAAACCAAGACATTAACTGACTTGCTGGAGGTTACATGGTGCATTAGTATCAAACCATATCTAGAATCTGGGCTGGCTCTCAGGTGCCAGGTTGAGCAGAGGTAGACCTGAGCATAGCAAGGTGGCGGACCCCTTCCCTGTGCAAGCCCGGGGCTTAGTGGAGAAGGAGCCCGCCCCAGAAGGCAGTGGCTCTCATCACAGATGCAGCCCTATGTGCTCTCTCTCTCCCCTGGGGAATCTCCCATCCCTGTCAAAGACCCGCAGGCTTGGGTTCAGGAGAATCCCCAGGCAGTTCCTCCTCTAGTCTGGTAGGCAAAGAATAGCTGGAGCACTCCACCCAGGCCACACAGCCTCACTTCAGGAAGCCTCTGGAGACCCAGAAAAGATGAGAATCAAAATTCAAAGAGCACCTGCTGGCGCTTAAGGCACAGCCCAGGCTTGTAATGCAGAGGTGGAAAGGCCAAATGACTCTCAGAGGAAAACACAGGAGACTGAGCTTTTGGGGGTCCTCAAACCCCAAAGTGAGAGTCTAGTAATAAGCTCCACCACAGAGCACCTGTAGCATCACCACCCCAAACAGGACCACTCCCAGGCACTGTGTCACGCAGGGAAAGGGTGATACCCAGGCAACGCGTACCTCGGCCCACCTCTCAGAACCCACCTGTGTCTGGTTCCAGGCCTCTGCTGTCAGCTGGCTCTGGCAAGCATATGTGTCTGTGCCCCCCAGGAGCTCACAGCCAACTCCATTCTGCCCAGGTACTTGAGCAGCTTCCCTGTGGCTCCAAGTCTTATGTCTAAGAATGTCGGTTCCCACCCCCGTCTGTGCTCTGGTGGGTCTACCTATATGTCTGTCCACTTACATGTCTGCCTCCCACGTGGGGAGATTCAGATCCCAGCGATGGTGTATTTCTATACACGTGTCTGCAGGCCATATGTGGCCCACGCTGATGCCTTCATGTATGTCTGTCCCCGCACATGTCTGTAGTCCCCGGGTAGTTTGCTCACCCCCATCATCCTCCTGTGTCTATCCTCATGTACATATGCATCCAGTTCCTCTATGTCTCTGCCCACGCAGCTGTAAACCTGAGCACACACGTGCACTCACGTCTCTGCCCCCATGGGTATCCCCCACAGGTGCCTGGGTAACCCACGTCTGTGCACCACCTGTTTTGAGGCAGGCAAGTGTGTTCACACAAGTTCTCACAGTGCCAGCCAAGGGTTTCGGGTGAGCTCAGCAACTCCCACTCCCAGAACTGCACCCAAGGCCACGAGCATGAGCACACTGCCACCTCCGCAAAGTGCTCCAGAAAAACAGAAACCTGCCAGGGACAGTGAGGGAGGGGGCAGGGCTCCAGATACAGCAAAGCCTCACAGATGTGAAGTCAGAGCTGTGCCAGGAACCACCCACCTGAAGCCACCTGGGCCCTACTGTGCCCACCCCCAACACTGGCCAGGGAAGAGAGAGGGGTGCATGCACCACCTGGGGTCTGTCTGCACTCACAGGAAACTGACCCAGTGCCTGCCAGCCTCCCAACCTACCCCCAACCCCCAGCGATGGAGGCTGTTCAGAAAGGAAGTGAGGACTTCCTCCTGTTTGCCTCTGAACCTCCTACAAGGCTGGCTCTAGATCCCAAACCCCAGGAGCCACAGGGCAACTAGGAGAGTCCCATGCTCAGTCCAAGCCAAGAAACCAAATGGGTTACTTCAGAAATCCACCAGCAGGAAACAAACAAACCTGGGAGTGGGTGGGGATGGGTGCAGGAGAACCTCCTCAGCGCCCCTGCTGCTCCCTGCCCTTGGAGCAGGGTAATAAGTAAGGGTGGGCATGGAGCTGGAACATTTCAGCACATTTGCTTGCTTGCATGGAACTGGATCTCTGCTGCCCTGGCAGTCTCGCAGCCTGTATTACTCATGTAGCAATTAATGGTGTGTAGCCTCCTGGCTTTCCACAATCACCAGTCCAGGACTGGTATCAAAACCCTGTATCGGGGAACTTTGTGTGTTTATGTCCTGTCTTCCTCCCAGAGGCTGAGCCTCCTGAGGACAGAATCCTCCAAATCTCCCCAACCCGCACACTCCAGGGGCATGGCCCAGTGCCCTGCCTGGCATTTAAAAGGTGCTCAGCCACTGGGTTCAGGTTGTTCTACCCAGAAGCTAAGGAGTTGGTGCCTGGGCCTCTGGCTGGGAGAGTAGCGATGCCCAGAATATTCCCGGGGCCATGAAGCTTTACTCCCATCTCTGACAACCCAAGAGACATGAAAGAGCTCCAACCATTCCGGCCACCTTCAGGAGCCCGGTGCTGCCGGTCTCCCATAGGCCACTCTCTCTCTGACAGGTCACTGCCCCTTCAGGAAAACCCTCTGAAACTGAAAAATGTACTCTCCTCAGAGACCCAGGCCTACAGAGGAAGAGGGCCAGACTGGGCCAAGAATCAAAGCGTGTGCCCGCTGAGACTTCTGGACTCATCCTGGATCTGCGGGCCTCACGCCCCCTAGCGATGAGTCCCAGGACCCCATCTCGGTCATGAAGCGGCTTCCCTCTCCCCAATCTCCCCCTAACTTTGCGGGGAACCCTAGCTCCTGGCCGTGCTCCCAGGTCTGGCAATGAAAAGTGGAACTGTCGCCAGCCCATGCCTACACCAAACCCAGGGAACTCGGGAGAGGGGGTAGCCCAAGGTTCAACACACAGAACCACACAGCAACTGCTCCCTGTGAGTCCCTCTTGCCTCCCAGCGACCAATACTGAGCTAGTGTGGGGTGAAGGCCCAGGACCTCACCTCCCCAGAGGATGGGGAGTTGGTGTCTGGAGCAGCCTCGGAATGGGGGCTGCCGGGGGATTCTGGATTTGCCCGCCCCTCGCCAGCCCCAGGCCGGGACACGTCTGTACCTGCCAGCCCGCGGCTCCGGGGGACATCCGTGCTCCTACGGCAGGCGCGCTGCGCCCGGACTGCGGGCGCCGAGTCAGGCAGCGGCGGGGCGCGTCCGGCGGGGGCTCTGGCTCCGGCTCGCTCCTCCCAACTTCCCCAGCCCATGCGGGGGCAGAGGCGGCTCCGGAGGTGGACAGGCCAGGCGGACCCGGCGAGGCCCCGCGAGAGGGATCCCGCACTCACCGGCAACTGGAGCTGAGCGCCCCGGCCCCTGCACGCCGAGCTGCTGCCCCGCGCCCCGCGTCCCCAGGGCCAGCGCGCGAGGGGCGGATCCGGCGCGGGCCGCCAAATCACGCGTCCGCGCCCCGCGCCGCGAACCCGCTAGCGCCCGCCCCCTGACGCGCGAGGTGGCGGGGGGCTCGGAAATTTTAAAGACACACTCACCCCAGCCGCGGCCCCTGGGCGAGCGGAACGCGGGCCCCACCTTCCCCGGCCGCGCTTACTCCCTCCGCCCGCC
Organism: Rhinopithecus bieti; assembly: GCF_001698545.2. Taxonomy (NCBI): domain Eukaryota; kingdom Metazoa; phylum Chordata; class Mammalia; order Primates; family Cercopithecidae; genus Rhinopithecus; species Rhinopithecus bieti. The sequence continues at coordinate 174,274 of NW_016805647.1, forward strand.
CACCCTCCCTCCGCGAGGAGGAAAAGTTTGGGGCGGGGGAGACTGCCCGGGAAGCCAGTTCCTCTTCCCTCGTCGCTGGTGCGGCTCCTTCTGGAAGACACCCAAACACTACATCCAGCCTCCTGGCTGCGAGAGGCTGCAGCGCTCTGGGCGCCACACCCCGTCCCGGACGCCGTCTACCGGCGAGACCCGCTGGCCCGGCTTCCCTCGCCCCTCTCTGCTTTACAGGCAGGCCGAGCCTCGGCGGGACCGAGCCCAGCACGTGGGCTCCAGGCTGGCCTCGCTGTGCTGTGCGACCGGAGCTAAACGATCGTGCGCCCTGGACTTTTGCCTCCCACGTGTCGAAGGGGACCCCTAAACAGCAGACTGTCCTCCCAAGCAGGGGCTCATCCCACGCCCCGGGGTCCTAAGAAAACGCGCCCCTCGGCCCCCAGAGGCGAAAGGGGAACGGCAGAGCAGAGTTTTGGATGGAGAGGGGTCCCTCTGCCCCCACCCCATCATGCGGTTTCAGGCAGTGACCCGCACCATAGGCCTGCCCCCCACCACCCCTCACCCCACCCGCGCGGACTAGCACTAGGTGGCAGCCAGCCCCGAGGGCCCCACACGCCCCCGCGAGCACGTGGGTGAATGCACCCACGTGCATGCGTTCACTCCTCGCTGGCTGGTGCTTCCTCGCGGAGAGATGGGCTTTGTTGTGGTTGGTGAGTCACTTCCTCCCTCTTGCCGCTCCACACTCGGGAAATCCTTCTTTCTCACCTGTTACCACGTGCCTCACCCCCTTTCAGGACGGAGCGGGATTTGGGCGAGCTGGGGTTGCCCCAGAATGAAGGCAGTGTAGGCACCACCTCTGTCAGGCTGGAGAGCGCTGAGAGAAATGACCCATTGTGGTGGTCTCACCATGTCCCGAGCACCTAGGTCTTAAGTGCTTCGCGATGTTGTAAGGTCAATACTTTTCTGATCCCTATTTTAACAAATGAGGAAACAGGCCCAGGGAAACTTGCCCTCAGCTCCATACCTCCTCCTGCGCCACCCAAGGTGTGTGAAAAACGACAGCAGCAGAGAAAATCCCATAGTGGGCTTGGGAAACAGACCTGACCTTCAGAGTTCAGCAGAGCTAGGCTCAAAGTGGCTCACAATTTACTGGCTGTGTGGTCTGGGAAAAGTGACGTAAGTTCTCAGATTCCCAACTTCTGCATCCATAAGATGGCTTTATCCTCCTTCAAAGAGGTGTTTGAGAAGCCAGTGAGCTGGGCAAGTAATGTCCAGGCATCATGTGTGGCACACTGTAGGACTCCATCCTGGGCCACAGTTTCCTTCTTCTTGCCACAGCCCGGTATCCCATCCCACCCCCTGCCAGACTCCCCAACTGAAGCCTGCCATCCTGAGGATGCATTCCAGGATAATGCCCTCCTCTAGGCCAGGACTAAGGTAGGGGCAGGCATGTGTGTGAGCAGATGCAAAATACACATTTACATACATGTGCATGCATATGCACACATGTATACACATACGTGCACATATATGTATGCCAACACACATATATACATACATAAACAGCATATAGGCATGCCTGCATATATATACATACATAAACATAGCACATACACATATGCACATACACACATACAAATATACACATTTTGCTTCCCTTCACCTCACCCCCTGCCCGGCAGATGCTGGGATCCACGACTGTGTGCCTCTCTAGCTCCCAGAGAACAAAAGCTATGTCCTACCTGTGCCTGACCTGTCTTTTGGTCCACAGCACAGTGCCTGGCACGTCTTCATACGTTCATTTGTACTCACCACACACACAGTAGGTGTTCCTGTTGAACCAAGCAGAAAAGCCCAGGACAAGATGTTCTCAGGAAAGCCTGCAGTCACAACCCTTCTGGCTCTAACAGCCTCAGGGTTCAGCTGGTAGGTAGGGGGCTGAGGGCTTGGAGGTTCCTCGAGGTCAAGCCACAGACTGCATCCAAACCACAGTGCCCAGCCTCACCAGCCCACCACCAGCCCCCACAGAGGGCCTGCCAAGTCCCTACTCAGAATAGCAAGTCCTGCAGCCCTGGCCATCTGCTGGCCATGGGGCTAGGAGAGTTCCTGCAACCACAAGAAAGATTCACAGTCAGATCTGACCCGCCCTGGGCCTGGGAGAGGAACAAGGACCAAATGTTGAAGGAGAGAAGGCCACAGAGCAGCCCTGGGTACACCGAAGAGAAGGCACTCTGCTGTCTCCCCAGCCCCAGGCAGAAAGAATCAGTCGAGCTAGCTCTCAGTTGAGCCAATTTGAGTGGCTCAAACTGCAGCAGAAGATTCCTGAGAAATCTGGAAGCTCAGAGCAGAAGCCCAAAATCCCCTGAGAAAAGATTCATGGGTCCCAGACCAGGATCTCAGGAAGGAGAGAAGTCGGGACTGACCCTCACTCACCCAGCACTCCACCAGCACTGCCAGCACCCACCTCCCACACACACAAGCGCCCAAGACACCATGTTATCATGCTTGTGTTGTTCGTGTGTGAACTCATATTTGCAGGGATCCATGTTTGTGCAAGTGTCTAGTGGGAGCGAGTGTGGCTTTATGAGTGAGCATGGGTGTATGTGTGTTTACGTGTAGCACACACACAAAGCACCTGCCACAGTCCAAAACCAGACGAGCTGCTGCTGCAAAGAATATAAGTAACCTGTTACTCATACCCCCACAGACTTGCCTGTGGTCGTCCACTGCCCCATCAGCCCAAGCAAGGTGCTGGTGCTCTCAGGAGAGAGCTCCCAAGTTCAGTCCCTGGGCAGAAACATGAGCTGTGGGAACCCCAGATTCCCTCGAGAGAGCGCTTAAACCAAAAATTATTTCCTGACAGGCACAAATGACTCGCTGGAAAGCAGAGGAGCTGGATTCAAACCAGCAAAGATGAATCTTGATCAAAGACGGGAAACAGGCCCTGGCTGCTCTTCTCTACTCCCCACTCCCCTGACATCTGCCACAGCTGGGGAACACTGGGCCTGAGGAGTGGACAACATCAGAACACGGGCTGGCCTGGCCTTGCTCCTTGTAACTGCATTACTGCCAAGAACAGGAATCATGTGCACCCTCCAGGGTGGGAGTTTTGGGGCCTGCAATTTCCCCCTGAGCCCAGTGGTCTCTGAGCCTCAGGCAAACTCATCCCTGATGCCTGAGTCCCCACACAGACAGATCCCCTGTCTGCCATCTGCCCTTCCAGGCCCACTGCCCCATCTCCAGCATCCAGCACTCCCATTTTTTCGGCCCCCTTCTGTGTGCAATCCTAAAGACAAGGGCTTTAAGCAGGGCAGACCTAGGCTTGGATCTAGCCACAGCAACTTTACCACCATGTGACCCCTATGCTACAAGTTACCACACTGCTCCAAGTCTCCTCATTTGTAAAATGATGCGAAGAGCAGTTCTTGCTTCCTGGGAAAGTCTGGAGGATAAAAGGTGCTTGGCACTCAGCCAGTACTTACTGATGACAGCTGTTCCTGTCATTACTGTTGCCACCCAAGCTCACACTATGACCTAGCCCTGAACCTGCCAGGGCAGAAGGGTGTTTGGAGCCTGAGTTCAGGTTCCTCCTCCAGGCAATTTGCCTTGGACTCCTCCCCTATCTGCCCATGAGATCTCTGTCCACTCAGGACTCCTTCCCCTCCCTTCCCTGCCAGGCACTGGGACCCGAGCACCCCCGCCTGGCACAGGATACATGTTCGGTTATCGGCATCATACTATGGGCAGGATTATTCATTTAATTGGTTATACCCTTCTTTGGGTCTAAGCCTAAGGATTACATCCCCCAACTCCCAAATTCACACACAAGATTCAAACCTTTTTTTTTACCAAGACCCAAAGTAAATACATTTTACATCGGGGCCGGCTACACAGATATGTGAATGTGTGTTATTCACAAAAAACGCTTAGCCTTACTGCATTGGATGCATCCTGCTTCCTTCCCTCCCTCCCTCCCTCCCTCCCTTCCTTCCTTCGACAGAGTCTCAGGCTGGAGCGCAGTGGCGGTGGCACAATCTCGGCTCACTGCTGCCTCCACCTCCTGGGTTCAAGCAATTCTCCTGCCTCAGCCTCCTGAGTAGCTAGGTTCCCGCCACCATGCCCAGCTAATTTTTGTATTTTTAGTAGAGACAGGGTTTTACCATGTTGGCCCGGCTGGTCTTGAACTCCTGACCTCAGGTGATCCACCTGCCTCAGCCGCCCAAAGTGTTGGGATTACAGGTGTGAGCCACCACGCACGGCCCTCTAATCTATCTTATTCTATTTCTTTTTGTTATTGCTGACTGCAGGGCAATACACTGATTTTGCCCGTGACCTGCAGTTTGAACATGCTGCACAGAACAATGAGATTCCTAAGAGCAGGCACCAGATATTGCTCCCCTCCCTCCCCACGGGACCACTTAAGGGCCTGACTGAAGAGCACCCAGGACATGTGGCAGGAGGGTGATTCTAGCTCCAGAACGTTCTTCAGGAGATGCGCCATCAGATCAAGAGAGAAAAGGAGGAAGGAATCCTGGCTCATTCATTCCACAAATATATTTCATTCATTTATTTAGTCAGTCAGGCAGGGTACTGTTTCTTATACCTGTAATCCCAACACTTTGGGAGGCTGAGGCGGGTGGATCACCTGAGGTCAGGAATTCGAGACCAGCCTGGCCAACATGGCGAAACCCCATCTCTACTAAAAATACAAAAAAATTTGCCAGGCATGGTGGCACGCCCCTATAATCCCAGCTACATGGCAGGCTGAGGCATGAGAATCACTTGAAACTGGGAGGCAGAGGTTGCAGTGAGCTGAGATCACGCCACTGTACTCCAGCCTGGGCAACAGAATAAGACTCTGTCTCAATTAAAAAAAAAATTAGTCAGTCAGTCTGTCAACAAACATTTATGGAGCCCCTTCTATATTCCAAGACTGTTCTATCCCCTGAGAAGTGAATGAGGCAGACAAGTTCCTGCCTTCATGGAACTGACATTTTAGTGGGCTGGGAGGACAGTAAACAAGTACACAACAAAAAAAGAAGGATCATTTCTTCTGGTCCCTGCAGGGCTATCGGGGAGAGAGTGAGGGCCCATAGATAGACAGCTGGCCCCTGTCTGAGGGAGAGCTGCTCCAACATCCAAGCTCCGTGTGGAAATGCTCTTTAAGTACCCACTATGTGCCTGACCCTGGGCTCAGGACACAGAGATGAGTAAGACCCTGCCCTGCCCTCGAGGTGCTCACAGACCTGTGGGAAAAGCAGACAAGTCTCGGATCATTTCAGAACCCTGTGTTTCCTGCAGGGTTGGGGTGGGACCAGGGTGCTGGAGAAACACGATTGGTGGCACACAGCAGGGCAGGATGCAGAACCTTCCAGGTCAGCTCGGGGTGGGGAGACGTGGGTGCATTCAAGGGCCCTGCCATCTCTAGCAACATACGGAGGTTTGTTCTGGCTTCTGCATCAGACAGACGTGAGTTTTCATTTGGTTTCTGCCACTTAGCTGTGTGATCTCAGGCAAGTCACTTAATGTCTCTGAGTCTCAGTTTCCACATCTGTAAAATGGGGATAGTCATACCAACCTTGATGAGTTTTGAGATCAAATAAACTAATAAATTTAAAATTCTTATCGAATAGCTGTCTGAGAGGAAGCTCATAATAGGAGTTGTGGTTATCAACATCAGAAGATTTCTCTCCGAGGCTTGGTCCTTCTGCCCACACCTCCTCGCTCCCCGAGCCAGCACTCGTACAGAGCCCCCTGGGGCATGCAGAGACTCTTCAACCCCTACTGCCATCAGACAGATGCTCCAAGTGGCCTTCTACTGGGTCTCGCTACAGAGTCCCCGGCTCTGGACACTGGGAAAGACGAGGGGTGGGAGGGGGCTGCCAAACCCTGCAGCAGCGGAACCATCCATCCCTGAATAAACAGGCTGTCACCCCTTCCCTCCCACCCTCTCCCTCCTTTAAATAACTCAGATCTGGCCAGGCACAGTGGCTCGCGCCTGTAATCCCAGAACTTTGGGAGGCTGAGGCGGGCGGATCACCTGAGGTCAGGAGTTTGAGACCAGCCTGGCCAATGTGGTGAAATCCCATCTCTACTAAAATACAAAATTAGCCAGGCATGGTGGCAGGCGCCTGTAGTCCCAGCTACTGGGGAGGCTGAGGCAGGAGAATCACTTGAACCCGGGAGATGGAGGTTGCAGTGAGCCGAGATCGCGTCATTGCACTCCAGCCTAGGCGACAAGAGCGAAACTCCATCTCAATAAATAAATAAATAAATAAATAAATAAATAAATAACTCAGATCTGTTGCCAGTTGTCTCCAGGCAACCCCACTCCGGGCTCCCAAGGATGTCTAACTCCGACAGAGCCATTTATGAAGACGCTGCAGGGGAGGTGGGGGTGGGGAAGGGGTCAGGGATCTACGGAGGCTGGGCCTGACACAACCTCCCAGGGGCTTTCACGTGACGAGCTCCAAGGCTGACACTGCTCTAGGCTAGCGGACACTTGGAGGGGTTGCTTACCGGGCACATTCCAAAGGCTGAGGCCCATAGACTTGCTAGGAAGGTCCCAGACTCTGTGAAGCTTTGGGCATGAAGAAGCTGAAGTGGTGCCTTGGAAAGGCCAGGGTTCGGTTTCCTGCATGCCAGGCTCAGTGCCAACCCTCACTGGCTGTGTTATCCCAGCCAGGCCACCACTCTGAGTCTCAAAGAACCTGAGTGCTAGAAGACAGCTTTGCTGATGGGTGGGAAAGAGACATTCTCACACTTTTCTGACAGTATCCATGCAAATGACAAGGACACAGACCCTCTGCCTCAGCAATTCCATCCCTAGGACTTTCGCCTAAAAATGTGCTTGCATGTGTGCAAACTGACAACTGAACAAGGCTATTCATAGTTTGAGTGAGATGATGAAAGAGAAGATTGAAAGGTCTGTCAATAGAGAGGTGATTAGCTAAACTATGGAACATCCAACATGAGGAACACCATGCAGCTATTATAAAACCCAAGGCAGATGTATGTGGGCTGAGAAAAAATGCTTGCTACAGTAAGGGGCAAGGTTCAGAGGTGGACGTGGACAAGGATGGCCACAGCGGTGTTGACCATGACAGTGGGTGCTGGAGGCAGCCTGGGTATCTGTCTCTAGGGTGATGAATAAGTCACATGGATTCCAACCACAGAATCCTGTCCCAACAGTTACACCCACCCAGGTGCACACACAGAAATATGCAGTGAGCTTGGAAACCCAGTATCCAGGGATAAGAGTAATAAATGTATAATACTACTGAGGCTGGACGAGGTGGTCATGCCTATAATCCCAGCACTTTGGGAGGCCAAGGCCAATGGATCACCTGAGGTCAGGAGCTCAAGACCAGCCTGGCTAACATGGAGAAACCCCGTCTCTACTAAAAATACAAAAATTCCCTGGGCGTCGTGGTGCATGCCTGTAGTTCCAGCTACTTGGGAGGCTGAGGCAGGAGAATCGCTTGAACCCAGGAGGCAGAGCTGCAGTTAGCGAGATCACGCCACTGCACTCCAGTCTGGTGACAGAGTAAGATCCTGTGTCAAAAAAAAAAATAAAATAATAAACCACACTTACACTCATAGGCTTGTATACACACGGTCAACCTCTGGAAGGCTGTAGAAGAGGCTGGAAAGAGGACTTAGTCCTAAAAGGGACTGGGGCCTGGGAGAGGAGATCAGACTGACGTCCCACTATCCTACTGTATAGTTGAGTTTTTTACACCATGCATTTCTGACATTCTAATAATTAAGTCATTTGTCATTTTAATTTGGAACGTTCTTACATATTCACAAATGTAGAGAATAGTATAATCAATTCTATATACCCATTGTCCAGATATGACAGTTATCAAGATTTTGCCACACTTGCTTCATCTACTGTTTTCCTTTTCCTTGTTGGAGTGTTTTAAAGCAGCCCCCAAACATCACACCATTCACCCCTCCCTCCATCAGAATACAACAGACATAACAAATGCAGTTTAAAGAAACAGAGTCAGGCCGGGCGCGGTGGCTCAAGCCTGTAATCCCAGCACTTTGGGAGGCCGAGACGGGCGGATCACGAGGTCAGGAGATCGAGACCATCCTGGCTAACACGGTGAAACCCCGTCTCTACTAAAAAATACAAAAAACTAGCCGGGCGAGGTGGCGGGCGCCTGTAGTCCCAGCTACTCAGGAGGCTGAGGCAGGAGAATGGCGTAAACCCGGGAGGCGGAGCTTGCAGTGAGCTGAGATCTGGCCACTGCACTCCAGCCCGGACGACAGAGCAAGACTCCGTCTCAAAAAAAAAAAAAAAGAAAAGAAACAGAGTCAGGGCCGGGCGTGGTGGTTCATGCCTGTAATCCTAGTACTTTGGGATGCCGAGGCGGGCAGATCACCTGAGGTCAGGAGTTTGAGACCAGCCTGGCCAACATAGTGAAACCATGTTCCTACTAAAACTACAAAAATTAACCAGGTGTAGTGGCAGGCGCCTGTAGTCCCAGCTACTCGGGAGGCTGAGGCAGGAGAATCGCTTGAACCTGGGGGCCAGAGGTTGCAGTGAGTCAAGATTACGCCACTGCACTCCAGCCTGGGCAACAGAGCGAGACTCCGTCTCAAAAAAAAAAAAGAAAAAGAAAAAAGAAACAGTTGGAGAAGCAAGTCAGTGAACCCTGCCAGACCTGGAGCAGCCCTTTACTAAGCCCCCTTGCCTCTGCTTGACTATTCCCAGCAATGAGGAACTGACAACCTGACTCAGTCTCCTTCCTTGTGGTGCTGACTGAGATCTAGGCTTCTCAGAAGGCACAGACACCAGCCAGTCCACCCACCCTTTGCATCTTGCAGGCACCCAGCAGCAGGCAGGGTGGCCCAGGGGAACCCAGCCCAGCTTATCAGCCTGCTCACCTCTACAGCAAACTCAGAAGCATAATGTATGCAATGCACATTCACTTCAACTAGCAGACGCGGGAGTTCCGCTGGCTTGGAAGGCCCCTCCAGACACCCCCAGACAATCCGAGACAGGCATTCACAGTCCGGCAGTTAGGAGTAAACAGTTGTTCCCCCGCCTGCCTGTGTGTGCATTTGAATCACTGGCAGAGGGGTTACACGACAGACTCCCAGGCTCCGCCCAGCCCTCCTCAGCCAGAATCTCCAGAGCTGAGCCTGGGAAAGCCCACTAGGAGGGTTTAAGGCCATGGTAGAGTGTTTCACATTTGAGAATCCATGTTCCAAGGGACCCTTAGCCGCCTGCCAGCCTGGGGTGAGATGTTCCCAACTCCAGCTGGCAGGGGCCCCAGCAATGCCAGCTCCTCTTAAGGGTGTGCTGGCCAAGGCTCAGAAGGAATACATGCAGCCCCTAAATCCAAGGTACCTTCCGCGGCTAGAGGTAATGGATTCTGAGATGGTACTGTGCCCCCTCCACTGTGGGTAGACAAAGGCAAGCTTTAAAGCCAGGCTGCCGGATTTAAATCCCAGCTCTGTCCCTTACCAGCTGTGTGCCCCAAGTCTCAGTCTCTTCATCTACTATAGGCCATAATAAGAGTCCTGCCTCAGGAGAATCGCTTGAACCTGGGAGGCAGAGGTTGCAATGAGCCAAGATCACACCACTGCACTCCAGCCTGGGCGACAGAGTGAGACTCCATCTCAAAAAAAAAAAAAAAAATACACACACACACATACACATACACACACACACACAGAGTCCTGCCTCATGGGCTAGGGTGAGGCTGCTGTGCTCTGCCCACTACACCCTGTCCATAAGAAGTCCTGGGCAGGGGCTCCTTGTGGGGCAAAGGCAGGGAAGGGGGGCTCCACACTTGGGTTCTAGGGAAAGAAAGTTTCCTTAAAAACCTTGCCTGGTGACCAGGTGCGGTGGCTCAAGCCTGTAATCCCAGCACTTTGGGAGGCCAAGCTGGATGGATCACCTGAGGTCAGGAGTTCGAGCCCATCCTGGCCAATGTGGTGAAACCTCGTCTCTACTAAAAATACGAAAATTAGCTGGGTGTGGTGGTGGGTGCCTGTCATCTCAGATACCCAGGAAGCTGACTGAGGCAGGAGAATCGCTTGAATCCAGGAGGTGGAGGTTGCAGTGAGCCGAGATCTCGCCATTGTACTCCAGCCTAGACGACAAGAGCGAAACTACATCTCAAAAAAAAACCTTGCTTGGTGGACCGCACCTGCCTTCTTCCTAGTAAGACAGGCAACTACTCTGACAGAGGGAAGCCCAGGGGCCAGGCTCCATAAGGGCCACCACGACAGGTCAAGGCCCCTGACCAGGCTTCTGGAAACCCGAATCCTCGTCTCATTCCTGCCTCCCCACGTCTACACTGGGAAAGCCAAGGAGCCTCTCAGCCTCAGTCTCCTCATCTGTAAAATGGGATAAATAACCCCTGCCTTGTGCGTTATCACAAGGTACTGTCCTCAGACCCCATCCGTGGGAGGCGGTGGGAGGGGCGGGTAAACTGCCCATTTGGTGGCAGGTGGCGCACTTCCGATAACCTAGGGACATTGTCACAATGAGCCCCAGGGCACTCCTTCCATGAAAATCAGGGCAGGGGAGCTCATAGTGAGGAGTTAATCTAACTGTCCGCCTCATCCAAGAATCCCCTCCATGCACTCCTGTCCTGTCCTGGGTGTGTTCTCAGTGCTAGCTACTGTGTCAGAATCATGATCTCACTCCTCACAAAACCCCTAGAGCAGATTCCATTTCTATCCTCATTTTATAAATGAAGAAATGGAGGCACACAGCAATTGAGGAACTTGCTCAATGTCCCCCAGCCCTCTCTGACTCCAGAGCTCTTGTGTTCGGCTACTAAACTGCTGCCTAACTTGAATCCTCCCAGTGACAGCGATCTTACTCCTTCAGAGGCCATCCGCTTCTGAGATGTGTGCTGGGTGTTAGGATGTCCTTCACCTTTCTCCACACATGAACCCGACATCCATATCTCAGTGGCTCCCCTCACTCTCCAGCTAGTCTTTTACTTCCCCTTGCCTCCCACCCCCCACCTCCGCCACTGGGACCACCAGAGCATAGGTACCTCCTCCCAGGGGGCTGCCTCTCAAATATTTGAGAAACACCATCTCATACCCCGACCCCCAGGCTTCTCCAGCTAAACATCCGAGGACTTTCAAAGGCTGGTGGGAACCTCTAGGACCAGAAGAGGACTTAATTGTGATTCCACCTCCAGCTCCCCAGGGGACCTCTTTCCCAAGGGGGTCAAGAAGAGAATGCAACCCTGCTCTCTCAACACTCAACACCTCCCATACCCCCCAGAAGCTGGTCTCCTGGCTCTGACTTCACACCTACTTGATGTTTGACACTTAGAGACCTGTGGACCAGTCCCTTTCTGCACCCACTAGGCCCGCCCGTCAGAAGTTGTCCCCAACTTCAAGTATCTGAAGAGGGTGCAGGAGTGGGCTGCTGCTGGCAGGAGGAAGCGAAATTGTTAAAATGCCCACTGTTTCCTTACAGGGAGAGAGGGCGAGTCCAGGATGGTGGGCTGGGGTGGCTGTGGAAGGAAGGAAAGGGCCCATGCAGGGGACTCTCGGAGCCCTGGCAGCATCCCGGAGGTGAACTTGCTAAGCCTGCCTGCCCCGGGGCCCTTGCTTTCTCCTCTCAAATTCTTGCCCCTTCTCCCCAGAGTGTTCCACATTCTCTCACGTTCTCTTACAACTTCCCCCACGCTTCTCAAGGAGGGCTGTCCGCCATCTCCAAAAACCACTATTTTAAAAGCCTCGGTGATTGTTTAATGGGTAAGGATGAGAAGATGTAAAGGTTCTGGAGACGGATGGTGCTGATGGTTGCACAGTTACAAGAATGTACTTAATGCCACTGTAGCGTTTAATTAAAAACGTTAAAAATGGCCAGGCACAGTGGCTCACACCTGTAATCCTGACACTTTGGGAAGCCGAAGTGGGCAGATCACCAGGTCAGGAGTTAGAGACCAGCCTGACCAACATGGTGAAACCCCGTCTCTATTAAAAATACAAAAATTAGCCAGGCATGCTGGCGGGCGCCTATAATCTCAACTACTCAGAGGCTGAGAAAGGAGAATTGCTTGAACCCAGGAGACAGAGGTTGCAGTGAGCCAAGATAGCGCCACTATACTCCAGCCTGAGCGACAGAGTAAGACTCTGCCTCAAAAAGCAAAAGAAAAAACAAAAGGTTAAAATGGCAAACTTTATGTTATGTATATTTTACCACAATTTTTTTTTATTTTTTTATTTTTTTATTTATTTTATTTTTTTA
>NW_016805647.1:186761-206153 GCF_001698545.2 Rhinopithecus bieti
TTTGAGACGGAGTCTCGCTCTGTCTCCCGGGCTGGAGTGCAGTGGCCGGATCTCAGCTCACTGCAAGCTCCGCCTCCCAGGTTCACGCCATTCTCCTGCCTCAGCCTCCCGAGTAGCTGGGACTACAGGCGCCCGCCACCTCACCCGGCTAGCTTTTTGTATTTTTTAGTAGAGACGGGGTTTCACCGTGTTAGCCAGGATGGTCTCGATCTCCTGACCTCGTGATCCACCCGTCTCGGCCTCCCAAAGTGCTGGGATTACAGGCTTGAGCCACTGCGCTCGGCCACACAATTTTTTTTTTTTAAAGACAACCCACCAAATGCAAGAAAATAATTGTCCTCCTCCAACAAAAGGCCTCCCCACAAAGTCCCAAGGGTGCCTGAGGTCTGGTTCTGAATCAGGAAGACCAGCATGTGGAGGAGGTGGAGACCCTGGAGGTCTCAAAGCCCCTCTCCCCTCCAGCCTCCCCGGTAACAGCCCTGGGGCATGGGGCAGGATCAGAACAGTAAAGGGCAAGAGACTCCCAGTCCAAACCCCACTCAGAAGAGCAGAGCTAAAAGGAGCCAGAGAGGGAGTACCAGGCCCAAAGTTAACAGCAAGTTAACCATGAAACTGGGGCCTCAGAGGGTAAATGTCTGTGGGACCCTGGCAGGGGTTCAAAACAGAAGACCAGGACCTTTCTGCCTGCTGTCCTCCATCCTGAGGAGGGACCAGCCTAATCCAACGAGCCCCCTCAAGCTCTTCATTCACCTGTGAGTTCTGCATTCTGCCTGTGCAGCCTTGGCACATGGAGGCTTTACCCCTCCCTGAGTGGCAGCGTGATGTCTTGGAGGGTGTCAGGCTTTGGAGTCAGATTGGCCCGCCTGAGTCCTGACTCCACTCTGTAAATATGTTTCTTAGACTCAGGCCCCTCACCTGTAAAACTAACATAATCACGCCTAATTGGCGGGGTTATTTTGAGGATGACAGCAAATGACATAATACCTATGGAGGACCTGATAGATAGTAGGTGCTTAGTAAATATTCATTCTCTCCTCCTCCCTCCCTGGAACCCAGGGCCTCTGACTTCTGCAGAGTCAGCAGTACCAGTGTCAGCCGCTAACTGCCTGAGTAACCAGGGGTAAGTCTATTCCCTTCTCTGAGCCTCAGTTTCCCCACCTGTAAAATGGAAGAGAACCAGGGGAACTTTCATCAGCATATATAAGCTACTTAAAAGTGTATGTAGAGGCCGGGCATGGTGGCTCACTCCTGTAATCCCAGCACTTTGGAAGGCCAAGATGGGTGGATCTCCTGAGGCCAGGAGTTGGAGACCACCCTGGCCAACATGATGAAACCCCATCTCCACTAAAAGTACAAAAAATTAGCCAGGCATGGTGGTATGTGCCTGTAATCCCAGCTGCTCGGGAGGCTGAGGCAGGAGAATAGCTTGAACCTGGGAGGTGGAGGCTGTAATGAGCCGAGACTGCATCACTGCATTCCAGCCTGGGCGACAGAGCGAGACTCCATCTCAAAAAAAAAAAAAAAGGAGGTACAGTTTTAGCCTGGAATACCCCAGCAACTGAAATGAGTGAATTGCCGATACAAAGCAACATCATGGATGAACATCAAAAAGCTAATGATGAATGAAAGAAGCCAGGCCAGGCGCAGTGGCTCATGCTTGTAATACTAGTATTTTGGAAGGCTGAGGCGGACGGATCACCTGAGGTCAGGAGTTCAAGACCAGCCTGGCCAACATGATAAAACCCCATCTCAACTAAAAATACAAAAAAATTAGCTGGGCGTGGTGGCATATGCCTGTAATCCCAGCTACTCAGGAGGCTGAGGTGGAAGAATTGCTTGAACCCGGGAGATAGAGGTTGCAGTGAGCCGAGATCATGCCACTGCACTCTAGCCTAGGCAACAAGAGTAAAACACTGTCTCAGAAAAAAGAAAAAAGAAAAAAAAAAACAAGGAAAAAGATACAAACAAGAATACAACATAAGATCTCATCACTTATATGAAGTCCAGGGACAGGCAAAATTAGCCTATGACAATCATCAAGGCCAGAAGAGCAGCCCATGGGTGAGTGGCGACACTGACTGGGAGGGACCTGAGGGAACGTGCTGGGGTGCTATAGCTTGATCTGGGTAGGGGTTATGCGGACAAATGCATGTGTGAAAACTCATCAAGTTGTAACTTTAGGATTAGTACCTTTTACTGTATGTGTATCTTCATCATCCCCTTCACCTACTAAGTTCAACCTCACTTCTTTCCACACTGGTCAAGTGTGGTCTGTCCTCAGGGCCTTTGCACTAGCTTGTACATCTTCCTAGAAGGCTTCCCATCCAGATCTTCCTTTCTTCCAGTTAAGTCTTTGCTTAAATGTCGCCTCCTTGGAGAGGCCTTCCCTGTCCCCACATCTGAAGCGGCCACTCAGTTCCTCCCTACTGCATCCCCCTATTGTAATTCTCAGACAGCACCTGTAGTCCTTATCTGATGTTTCCCTGGTTTTGTTTGACTGTTTGTTTATTGTCTGTCTCCCTCCACTAGGATATTAGCTCCATGACAGCAGGAATGTATCCATCTGGGTTCAAATCTTGGCTTCACCTAGAGCAATGTCTGGCACACAGTGGGTACTACATTAATATTATTAATTAGATATTAATGTCTAGAGCAGGTAGAATTGTGTCTGGAGACTTTACACTCCTCTCACCACCTCTTCTCCTCCAGGTGGTGAGTAGAGAGTAAAGTCATAATTCTACCTGCTCTACCTGTTCATTTTTTGTTTTTTGATTCACCCCACAAACATTCCAGAGAGACCTACAATGTGTTGGGTGCAATCTGAACTCTCCAGGAGTTCACCATGGGGTAGAGGAAAAAGACCCACGCCAGATCTTTCTAGTGGAGTGTGAGTGATGGACAATGGGGCATGTGTCCAGGCCTGGGGGAATGCCCAGAGTGAGTGGCTGGCTCAGTCTCCCAGTTCCCAGGGCTGGGAGCCCACAAGGGCTCCTGGGTGTGGCCATGGATGCAGCCAAGTAACAGGAAAGCCTGTGCCTTGGCAGCAAGCCACCCCCTTCTAAAAAGCCAGAGAGCTCAGCCAAGGCCAGCCGCTGTCCCCGCCTGCAGGCCCAATCACCTGCTGCCATGGCAACCTGTCTTGCCAAGCCAATGGCACTGGGCACAGGAGGCACAGTGCCGGGGGGCACAAGGCATCTGCCAGGCTCCCTTGTTCTGGCAAGGGAGTCACCTTGGCCAGCTCACGCCACAGCTGGGAGAGTTGTGTGTTGTTCCTGCATATGTGTGTGCATGCCCTGCACAAGCATGCACAGTTGTGCCCAGTGCAACAGTGGGCAGCCTCTCCCCAGCTGAGACTGGGCTTCCAGTAGGGGTAAAGAATTGTTCAGTGATACAAGCTCCCATTTACTGAGCATTGATTACATGCCAGGCACCAGAAAAAATACTCTTCACGTATTTCCTCATTCAAGTCTCACAACAATCCTGAGGCAGGTAGTATTACCACTTTACAGGGGAGGCATAGGTTAGTTAAGCAATTCGCCTAAGCCTCACAACGAGGAAGCCCCAGAGCCAGGATTAGAACCCAGGCATGGGGCTCCAAAGCCTTAATGTTAACTTCCAGGAGCAGTCTCTCCACTGACTGAGTCACTCAGTTTCCCTACTAGTCATTCGTTTTCTGAGCTCTGCACTAGCAAGGAAAAAAAGACAGGTTAGATCAGGTCTCTGGCTTGAGTTGCCCCTAGTCCCCTTGCAGGACATGCAGGTAGATAATCTTGATGCCAAGCTGAGGCTGGGAGCTCACACCTGTAGTCCCAGCACTATGGGAGGCTGAGGTGGGACGATCGCTTAAGATCAGGAGTTCAAGCCCAGCCTGGGCAACATGGTGAAACTCCATCTCTACAAATAATACGAAAATATGGCCGGGTGTGGTGGCTCACGCTTGTAATCCCGGCACTTTGGGAGGCCGAGGTAGGCAGATCACAAGGTCAGGAGATTGAGACCATCCTGGCTAACACGGTGAAACCCCATCTCTACTAAAAATACAAAAAATTAGCCAGTCGTGGTGGCAGGGGCCTGTAGTCCCAGCTACACTCAGGAGGCTGAGGCAGGAGAATGGCGTGAACCTGGGAGGCGGAGCTTGCAGTGAGCTGAGATCGCGCCACAGCACTCCAGCCTGAGCTACAGAGCGAGACTCCGCCTCAAAAAAAAAAAAAAAAAAAAAATGAAAATATGCCAGGCATGATGGCACATGCCTGTAGTCCCAGCTACTCAGGAGGCTGAGGTGGGAGGACGGCTTGAGCTAGGGAGGTTGAGGCTGCAATTAGTCATGATTGTGCCATTGCACTCCAGCCTGGGTGACAGAGCAAGACCCTGCCTCAAAAATAAAAACAAAAACAAAAAACAAAAAAAGTCACAATGCTAAATCGTAAATCTCAAAAAACCAAGGGCTCTCTGGTACTGAAGACACATCTGCCATGTGGATCTCAAGTGGGGGCCCCAGGATTTGCATAGGAGCTGTTCCAAAATCTGAGGACTGCCATGGGTACCCATCTCCAGAGGTGAAGCTCTGGTTTGGGAGGCCACCTGCTGGACAGATGGCAGCAGGACAACCTTGGCAGCTGGGTCTCCACGCCTCTCCTTCATACGTGTTTCCTGGGTGCCCACTGTGTGCCTGGCACCATGCTAGGCACGGGAGAGGCAGAGCAACACAGACAGTAAACCAGACAGCCCTGTGGAGCTTGCAATCTGGTGAGGGTGGCAGACATTAACCCATAGCCCTAGAAATAAAGGCATAATTCCAGCTGACAGTAAGTACTCAGGGTGCTCTTAGGGAGTGTGACAGGGGGTCGTGGGGAAGGCCTCTCCAAGGAGGTCATCCTTAAGCTAAGACTTGAAGGCTAATTAGATGTGTGCCAGGCAAAGAGTGGGAGAAAGGGCATTCCAGCCAGAGGGGACAGCAGGGGCAAAGGCCCTACAATGGGAACACCCACATCACACTCCAGAAGCAGAAAGAAGGCTGCTGCAGCTGCACAGCAATGAGCCCAGAAGGCTGAGGCCCGCCAGCCGGGGTTCTGGAGCTTGCATTTTCTTTTCTTTTTTTTGAGACAGAGTTTTGCTCTTGTTGCCCAGGCTGGAGTGCAGTGGCACGATCTCAGCTCACTGCAACCTCTGCCTCCTGGGTTCAAGCGATTCTCCTGCCTCAGCCTTCGGAGTAGCTGGGATTACTACTCCTGAGTAGCAGGCATGCGCCACCATGCCCAGCTAATTTTGTATTTATAGTAGAGACTGGGTTTCTCCATGTTGGTCAGGCTCGTCTTGAACTTCCGACCTCAGGTGATCTGTCCACCTCGGCCTCCCAAAGTGCTGGGATTACAGGCGTGCACCACCTGGCCCGGCCTAGAGCTTGTATTTTATCCTACAGGCAATGGGAGGCACTGAAGGTGTCAGTGAGGGGAGTGATGCCATCCCATCTAGCGCAGTAGCTCCTGAGAGGAGTGGATTCTGGAGGGTCAGGGTGGAGGCAGGGAGGCCCCTGCAGTTGTCCAGGAGAGAGATGATGGTGGCTGGGACCAGGTGGTGACAGAGGAGATGGGGAGGAGCAGGTGGATTCTAGAGAGCCATTTTGGAAGCGGGACCCACAGGGCTGGTTTGGGGTTGGATGTTGTGGTGTTGGGGGAGGAAGGAATCAGCAATCAGGGGCTTGGCTGCAGAGAGAACGCTGGAGAAGGCACAGAGGAGTTCAGTCTTGATGAGTGGAGCCAGAGATGACTGTGAGGGAGCCCACGGGAGACGCACGAGTGGGCCGGTGGGTGCAGGGGTCTGGAGCTCTGAGAACTGGTCTGGGGTAGACAAAGGCCGGGCACCATGGGCATTGGTGGGTTTTAAGCCCCAGGATGGGTGAGGGTCTCTAGGAGAGGCAGGTAGTGGCAGGGGAAAAGAGAAGTCCAAGCACAGCCTTGGAGGGCGGGCCGAGGGGAGGGGAGGCCTGGGGCAGGGGGAAGAGGCTCAGAAGACAAAGAGAACTGAGCAGGGGCCCAGACGGCGAAAGGGAAGCTTAGCCGCACAAAAGCTAAGAGGTGGGGAGCATTTCAACCGTGTCAAAGGCTGCTGTGCGGCCAGGCAGGGCTGGAGCCAATTTGGTAACACGGAATCTCTCCTATACAACCCAAGCCAGGGCAGACGCCATGGTGGGTGGAGGCAGGAGGCAAACAATGGAACGGGGTGAAGGGTGACCGTGAAGCGGGGAGTGTAGGGAGACGGCACCACGGACAACTTAGCTGTGGAGAAGATGCGGCAGCTGTAGAGGAGAGGGCTGGCTGTGAAGACGAGGGCACAGGGCGGAGTGGCAGGCACCTATGGGGTGGCTGAGGGGGGAGTGGGAGGGGGAACGCAGGACAGGCAGGGCTCCGAGCTTTCCAGCCTCTGTTCCTTCCACTTTCACCTCCTGTCTGCAGTTACCCCATAATAACCACCCCTAACTCAGATGAGGACAGCTGAGTCCCAGAGAAGATCCCAACGTCACAAGGAGGGCTCTGCCTAAGCTGGCTCCGCACACAGCAGGCTGTTTGGAGTCTGCCAAGACTCATGCAGAAGGCATGTGGGCCCCTTGACCAAATCTGGACGTCCTTCCCTCCCTGCCAGGTTGGCACTGCCCAGCCCCAGCAATCCCCCATCCCTACCCATCCGGGGCAGTGCCAGAGAGGACAGCAGACAGACCAGGCACGGCCAGAGAGATCCATTTTGAAGGGCTTGACCCTTCTACTGTTGGGGGAGGGGGCTTCTAAAGGAAAAGAACACAAAAATACAAATGCAAAAGTTAGGTCCGGGCCTTGCAAGGGTCTGAAACTTAAGCTTCAATTAGCCTCAGGGTAACTCCGCCTCTGACTGCAGTGACCTTGAACAAGTGACTTCACCTCTCCGAGCCCTGGTTCCTCATCTGAAAAGGCAGCCGTCAGTATAGTGCCAGCGGGAGGGCTAACTGAGGTAACTGTGCAAAATGTTTATAACAAGGCAGCGTCCCAGTGAGCGCTGGACAAACGGTGGCAGTGGCTCTTATAAACTGGGTGGGCTCCTTGGGACTTGGAGTGGGGCGGGGTGGGGGAAGGGTGAAGCAGTGGGTAGGCGGATGGCGGGGGATAAAGGTGGGGGAGCCGCTCTCTTCCTGAGCCCAGGAGCAGCAGTAACCCCTTGTTTAGTAGCGCAGTACGGTGGTAAGGCGGTGATGGTGTGCAGAGCCCATCCCGCCTCTCCTGCCCACGCACTAGGCCCAACCTGGCACCAAATGGGGGCCACCCGCGTTTGGTGGCGCCCCACAATTTACCAAGCAGGCACATCCACCCTTCCCACCAGCAGCAACAGAATGAGGCCACTGAACAGAAACCCAGCGAGGGGACGGGACAGATGGGAGGGGACACACCCTGCTGAGGGCAGAGCCCTGGGTAACCCCCACCCCTCCGGACCACAGGGCCAGGGCGGGAGCTCGCGCCGGAGCGTCTCTGTCTCGCTAGGCTCGTGCCCCGGCCCCGGCGGCGGTACCCGCAATGCGGGAAGAAGGGAGAGGGGCGGGTCCCCCTTGGCGGCGACTACGCTCCCCGCCCGGCGGGAACACTCACCGCCGCCTCCTGCCTCGGTCGTCTCTCTCCGCAGCCCGTCTGCTAGCAGGCTGACTCACCCGGGTCGCCCTCCGCGCGCTTTCCCACGGGGGCGGGCGCCTGGGCCTCCGCCTCCAGCCCCGCGGGCTGGCCAGGCGCGCTCACCTCACCGGGCTCCGTCGGTTCTGCCATGGCTGGGGCCTCGGCTGGGCGCCTAGGCTGTGCCAGGCGCCCGGCCAGGCGCGGGCGGGGCGGGCGGGGCGGGCGGGGCGGGCGGGCAAGGGGCTGGGCCCCGCGGTCGCACGGACCGCTATTGCCCCTTCGCTGCAAACAAGAACGCGAACCTAGCGGACAGGTGAGGGCACGCCGGACTCCAAGTCCAGTGCTCTTTTCCCTCTGCCTCGGCCTCCTCCTGCTGAACAGCTCAATCAAGAAAAGTACCCTTCCAGCCTCATTTTTAAGCACCTATTACGTACACCGGGCACTGAGTGAAAGGGTCCGGAGGGGCCTTCTGTCCCCTGAAAGCTCACAGTCCAAGAGAAAGTGGATAACACAGAAGTTGGTGTAAGGACCTTGAGAGAGGCTGACTGGGCTAGAGAAATCCTCCAGGCTGGCTTCCTGGAGGAGGAGGCCTAAAGAATTAAGCAACCTTTTTTTTTTTTTTTTTTTTTTTGAGACGGAGTCTCGCTCTGTAGCCCAGGCTGGAGAGCAGGGGTGAAATCTCGGCTCGCTGCAACCTCCCCCTCCCAGGTTCAAGCGATTCTCCTGCCTCAGTCTTCTGGGTAGCTGGGATTACAGACATCCACCACCACGCTCAGCTAATTATTGTATTTTTAGTAGAGACCAGGTTTCATCATGTTGGCCAGGCTGGTCTCGAACTCCCAGACTCAAACAATCTGCCTGCCTCGGCCTCCCAAAGGGCTGGGATTACAGTCATGAGCCACCACACCCAGCCAACGTTTATTTTTGAATGGTAGTGGAGAGGATGCTTTATGGCCTGTAAAGATATTCAGGTTTCATAAAAGAAGTAGTTTACAGAACAGTTCACATGGTGTGATTCTCCTAAGTGCACATAAATGCGTGTGCACATCAATACCTAAGTGCAGGGGGCAGGAAGAATGTACCCCCAAAAGATTAACCATGGTTATATCTAGATCACGGGGTTACAGGGGATTTTTCTCTTCCTGTATATACCGTTATATAGTCTGCACATTTTCTACAGCGAATAGGCGTTCATTTTGTGTTTAAAAAGCACGATACAGGACAGGCACGGTGGCTCATACCTGTAACCCCAGCACTTTGGGAGGCCAACGCGGGTGGATCACCTGAGATCAGGAGTTCGAGACCCTGCTGACCAACATGGTGAAACCCCATCTCCACTAAAATACAAAATTAGACGGGCATGGGGCGGGCGCCTGTAATCCCAGCTACTAGGTGAGGCAGGAGAATCACTTGAACCTGGGAGGCGGAGGTTGCAGTGAGCCGAGATCATGCCATTGTGCTCCAGCCTGGGCACCAAGAGCGAAACTCCATCTCAAAAAAAAAAAAAAAGGCCAGGTGCGGTGGCTCATGCCTGTAATCCCAGCACTTTGGGAGGCCGAGACGGGCGGATCACAAGGTCAGGAGATGGAGACCATCCTGGCTAACAGGGTGAAACCCCGTCCCTACTAAAAAAAAATACAAAACATTAGCCGGGCATGGTGTGGGTGCCTGTGGTCCGGAGGCTGAGGCAGGAGAATGGCGTGAGCCCGGGAGGCAGAGCTTGCAGTGAGCTGAGATTGCTCCATTGCACCTCCAGGCTGGGCGCAGAGGAAGACTCCGTCTCAAAAAAAAAAAAAAAAAGGCACAGTATGGCCGGGTGTCCTGGATCACATCTGTAATCCCAGCAGTTTGGGAGGCCGAGGCAGGTGGATCACCTGGGGTCAGGAGTTCGAGACCAGCCTGGCCAACATGGAGAAACCCTGTCTCTACTAAAAATACAAAAATTAGCCGGGTGTGGTGGCAGGTGCCTGTAATCCCAGCCACTTGGGAGGCTGAGGCAGGAGAATCGGTTGAACTCAGAAAGTGGAGTTTGCAGTGAGCCGAGACCTCGTCATTGCACTTCAGCCTGGGCAACAATAGTAAAACTCCATCTCAAAACAAAACAAAACAAAACAAAAAAAGCACAATAGCACAATAAATAAGAACTAAGCAGGCGGGGGAGGGAGAGCAGGGGCTGGTGTGTGTGGGAATCGGCTGCACTTCATCCAAGAGTGGGTAGAGGAGAGGGTGAAGAAGCTGTGCAGGCCTTGAATGTTAGGAGACACTTCCACCCGCTGGCCTCAGAGTTCCACCAAGCACAAGACAGTGGGAGACAGGACTAGGAATCATCCTAGATGTGGAAACGGAGGCTCAACAAGGTCATGTGCTGGTCTGGGTTGAGCTGGGAGCAGGATCTAGGTGTCCTGCCCCCCATACCCCAGCCTAACTGGTACTAATTTAAACAACCCTCCCGCTCGCCCACCTCTGCCCTCAGGGAGTTTCCTTGGCTGCACTTTCCCAGCAAGGACGATTTTCCCAGCAGGGCGGGTCCCTCCAAATTTTTGTTGCTGACCCCACCATCCCTGCTAAACCAGCTTAGGACCTGAGGCAGGTACAGGCAGAGAAAGGGTATGTGACCTTAGATCTTCCAGTGGGGAAGGAAAGTCAGACAGGGACAGAGAGGACAGAAAAACAGAGCTGAGGGGCGGGGTGGGAGGGCAGGAGTAGGCAAGAATAGGCTGGGAAGGTTGGACTGGAAGCTCCCCTGGGAAAGAGGCTGGTGTGGCCAAGACAGGAGCTGGGGGGAAGTAGCCCTGGGCTTGGAGCCTCCCTCACTCCTCATAATCCCAGCACTTTCTGGCTCTGAAACAGCAGCCTTTGTCAGGGAGTGTTTGCAGCGC
Source organism: Rhinopithecus bieti (assembly GCF_001698545.2). Lineage (NCBI taxonomy): Eukaryota > Metazoa > Chordata > Mammalia > Primates > Cercopithecidae > Rhinopithecus > Rhinopithecus bieti. The sequence continues at coordinate 197,272 of NW_016805647.1, forward strand.
AGGTTGGTGGGAGAATGATTGGGGGATGGTGGCATGAACATGGGAGCAATGGAAGAAGGTCGGGGAGGCCTTGTGGTTTTGTAACATCTCGAATCATGAGGAGGTGATCTCAGCTTTAGATTGTCTATTTCCCATTCCCTAAAGATATGTGGGGTAATATGTGGGCAAACAGACACAGAGTTAACCCCTGCCACTCCTGACACCCAGAGTGAAGGGAAAGGGCTAGGAGAACATGCTGGGGTCTTAGCTGTTTGTTCCCTCCTGACAGCCAAGGCAGGGAATGGAGGTTAGAATCAAAATAGTCCTGGGCTCCAATTCTAGCCACTTAGTACCTACTTGACCTTGGGCAGGTATTCCACGCCTTCGTTTGCTCATCAGTAAAATGGGAATAATTATACCTAGAGAATGCAACATCAAAGGAGCTCCTTGGAGTCATACATTTAACATGGTTACCCTGTACTTAATTTCAGGATAAAAATGAGACATGTCCGAAGCACTCAGCACCATGCCTGGCACAAATTTGGTAGTAACTGGTTTCAAACAAATTTATCCATCTATGGGATGGACACATACTTGGCACAGCCCCCACTGCTGTCCTAATTCCCAAGTGTCCAGAGGTTTTGTTAGTAGACCTAGAATGAAAGACTCTGAGGGTGGTTGGTGGGTGAGAATGTATGCAAGTCACTTCCAGTGAATGATCTACTCAGGGAAGCTACTTCCGGCCCCACTGGGTCTCTGCTTAATCGTATTAGCTCTCCCAGGCTTCCCTGCATACTCAGCCAGGTATGGGGTATGTGCATCTTCCTCACCTGCCTTTGAAGCCTGCGGCCCTTTGATGTTAGTGGGGGATGCACCAGCCTGGGGCTCTTGAGAGCTCTGGGGTCAGTGGCCAACAAGGAATAGGGACTGGGGAGTTTGAGATGATGTAAGTGCCCCCAACCCCTGTCTGTGTGGACTTTGGAGTCAGACTGCCTGGGTTTCAATCCCAGCACCGCTGTTAATGAGCTGTGTGACCTGGGGCAAGTCACCGAGCCTCTCTGAGCCCCAGATCCCTCATCTTTAGAAATACCTATTTCATGTGTTTCTGAAAAGCCAGAGAGCGAAAGAAAGGGAGAGAGAGAGACAGAGAGAGAGAGAAGAGTTCATGCTCTGTTTCCCATCTTACCTAAGACTCTTTTTTTTTTTTTTTTTTTGAGACAGAGTCTCGCTCTGTCACCCGGACTGGAGTGCAGGGGCCGGATCTCAGCTCACTGCAAGCTCCGCCTCCCGGGTTTACGCCATTCTCCTGCCTCAGCCTCCTGAGTAGCTGGGACTACAGGCGCCCACCACCTCGCCCGGCTAGCTTTTTGTATTTTTTAGTAGAGACGGGGTTTCACCGTGTTAGCCAGGATGGTCTCGATCTCCTGACCTCGTGATCCGCCCGTCTCGGCCTCCCAAAGTGCTGGGATTACAGGCTTGAGCCACCGCGCCCGGCCCACCTAAGACTCTTTGAAAGAGCAAGGATTCCTGGGTCCCACTCCAGGGCCCCCGAGGCAATAGACCTACAAGACTGATATCCTTAAAAGTTTTAGAGCACTTGTAAGCTCTAATAGAGGTATATTCTATTAAGTATACTGTTTCAGAAGTATAAATGCTACAAACTTACAAAGAACATCAAAGTTTATTTAAATTTTCTACACATATTAGTTTTATGAGTTTCAAATAAGATACATACAGAGATATCTGTAATTTTTTTGAGACAGGGTCTCACTCTGTCACCCAGGCTGGAGTGCAATGGCACGATCACAACTCATTGTAGCCTTAATCTCTTGAGACCAAGCTATCCTCCCACTTCAGCCTCCTGAGTAGCTGAAATTACAGGTGCTTGCCTCCACACTTGGCTACTTTTTGTAGTTTTTGTGGAGACGCAGTGTCATCATGTTGCCCAGGCTCCTCTGGAAGTCCTGGCCTCAAGCAATTCTCCTGCCTCACCCTCCCAAAGTGCTGGGATTACAGGCATGAGCCACTGTGCCTAGCCAAGTTTTATAGTTCTAAAGTTTATTACATTGAATTTCATTGTTACAGCTTTAGTAAGGTATAATCAACCCACAACTGTGAATATTTTCTTTTTCTTTTTCTTTTTTTTGAGGCAGGGTCTCACTCTGTCACCCAGGCTGGAGTGCAGTGACATGATCTCAGCTCACTGCAACCTCTACCTCCTAGGCTCAAGCAATCCTCCTGCCTCAGCCCCTGGAGTTGCTGGGACTACAGGTATGCACCACCACACCCAACTAATTTTTATATTTTTTGCAGAGACAGGGTTTCACCATGTTGACCAGGCTACAACTGCAAATATTTAAAGTGTGCATTTTGATAAGCTTTGATATATATATATATACAACCATCACCACGATTAAGAAAATTAATAGGCCAGACACAGTGGCTCATGCCTATAATCCCAGCACTTTGGGAGGCCAAGGCGGGCAGATGACCTGAGGTCAGGAGTTTGAGACCAGCCTGCCCAACATGGTGAAACCCTGTCTCTACTAAAATGCAAAATGCAAAATTACCCAGTCACGGTGGTGCGCGCCTGTGACCTCAGCTACTCCAGAGGCTAAGGCATGAGAATCACTTGAACCCCAGAGGTAGAGGTTGCGTTGAGCAGAGATTGCACCACTGCACTCCAGGCTGGGTGACAGAGTGAGACTCTGTCTCAAAAAAAAAAAAAAAGAAAGAAAATGAACATGTTTATCACTCCCAAAACTTTCCTTCTGCCCTTTGTTATCCCTCCCTCTCCCCCATCCCTAGGCAACCCATTGATCTGCTTTCTGTCACTATACATTAGTCTGCATTTTCTAGAATTTTATAGAAATGGAATCATCCAGTGCATACTACTTTTTGTTGGGCTTCTTTCACTCCACATCATTGTTGTATCATTGTTTTGAGATTCATCCCCTTCATGTGTATCAATAGTGCATTCTGTTTTATTGTCAGATAGTATTTCAATATATGGATATACCACAATTTGTTTACTCATTCACTTTTTTTTTTTTTTTTTAAGAGACAGGATCTCACTCTGTCACCCAGGCTGAAGTGCAGTGGTGTGATCATATTTCACTGCAGCCTTGAACTCTTGGGCACAAGTGATCCTCCTGCCTTGGCCTCCCAAAGTACTGAGATCACAGCCACCATGCCTGGTCATTATCTGTTCAGCTTTGAACTTGAATTATCCATGGTCTTTTGGATGGTTTTGAATTTTGAATAATATGTTTTAATATAAATGCTTTTGAAGATAGCACATGTTGATAGAAACAAAGCAATAAAATTTAAAATATATTACTCAAAGATCGCAAAACTAAATAAGTATAAAAGAAATATCAATAAATTATCAGAAGCTGGTTTTGTAAGTTTCTATCATTTATACTTTTGAAGTTATCAAAGATTAAATATGACTAAAACAGAGCACTAGGAGTTTTAGAGCTCCCTTTATGATTAATAATTGCTCCCAGTGATAACCGTCATCAAGCAATTTTGGGAGACAATGAGTTAATTGCACATCTAAAACTCTGGCACAGTCAGTGCCCGGCACACAGTAAGCACTCCCTAAGTGCTTAGTGTTATTCTTAGTTTATTTAGTGTTTATTCTTAGTTCTGATTCTTTTTTTTTTTTTTTTTTTAGATGGAGTCTCGCTCTGTCACCCAGGCTGGAGTGCAGTGGCGAGATCTCGACTCACTGCAAGCTCCGCCTCTCGGGTTCACACCATTCTCCTGCCTCAGCCTCCCAAGTGGCTGGGATTACTGGGATTACAGGCACCCACCACCACGCCCGGCTAACTTTTATGTATTTTTAGTGGAGATGGGGTTTCACTGTGTTAGCCAGAATGGTCTTGATTTCCTGACCTCGTGATCCGCCCGCCTCGCCCTCCCAAAGTGCTGGGATTACAGGCGTGAGCCACTGCGCCTGGCGTTTTTGTTTGTTTGTTTGTTGTTTTGTTTTGTTTTTGGGACAGAATCTCTCTCTGTCGCCTGAGCTGGAGTGCAGTGGCACCACCTCAGCTCACTGCAACCACTGCCTCCCAGGTTAAAGCGATTCTCCTGCCTCAGCCTTCCGAGTAGCTGGGATTACAGGCGCCCGCCATCATGCCCAGTTGATTTTTGTATTTTTAGTAGAGAGGAGGTTTCACCATGTTGGCCAGGTTGGTTTCAAACTCCCGACCCCAGGTGATCCACCCGCCTCAGCCTCCCAAAGTGCTGGGATTACAGGCGTGAGCCACCGTGCCCGGCCTCATTTTTTTTGAGACATAGTCTCACTATGTTGCCCAGGCTGGAGTGCAATGGCACAATCTTGGCTCACAGCAACCTCTGCCTCCTGGGTTCAAGCAATTCTTCTGCCTCAGCCTCCTGAATAACTGGAATTACAGGCACCCACCATCATGCCCGACTAATTTTTGTATTTTTTGTATAGACAGGGTTTTACCACGTTGGCCAGACTGGTCTTGAACTCCTGATCTCAGGTGATCCGCCTGCCTTGGCCTCCCAAAGTGCTGGAATTACAGGTGTGAGCCACCCCGCCCTGTCAGTTCTGATTCTTATTCATGGCTTTTCTCTCTCTCTCTCTCTCTCTCTCTCTCTCTCTCTCTCTCTCTCTCTCTTCCTCTCAAGCACAGAGCCTTTCTCCCACCCCCAGGCTCAGAGTTAGGTCATCAAATTCCAGCTTAACTTCAGCACCAGTGACTCCCCGTGGAGGGGAAGTGGGAAGGTAGAAGGCAGAGGCAGCTGGCTGGGCTGTGGGAATCTCTGAGAAGCTTCCGGGGTGGGAGGGGAGGGCACCCTCCTGGTGGTCTCTCTGTTTGTTTCACAAAACCTTCCCATTCCGCGGGGGTTCCAAGGCCAGGCTGTGCCTTCACCTCCTGACCCTGTGGGAAGCACAAGCCTCGACTTGGCTCCACCCCAAGAGGCTGGGGGGCCACGGGAGCTGGAGGAGCCTAAGTTTCAGAGTCAGACAGGCCAGGCCCTGCCAGCTGGACAATGTGGGGCCAGTCACTCTGTCTGAGGGTGTTACCAGCCCTGCTTAGGTCACATAGCTCCTGCAAGGACCATGAGAGAGACTGGAGGCATGAGTGATGCACACAGAAGGTACAGTAACATGAATCGTGTCCATAAGGAGATGGGGACACAGAAGGCATTGTCTTGCCGATGTCCAGACGTCGGCATGCCAAGGCAGTGCACCCAGTATTTGAGACCCACTGTGTACCCGACCACGTGCTCAGGAGAGTGAGGTGGAAGAACTTGAAAGCATTGGAAGCTGCTGACCTGAGGGACTTATGTCCTTTTAGTGGCCACCGGACCAAGAAGCGCCTTCCCTGTCTTTGCCTTCTTACCTCTGTGTCCTGCAATGCAGACACCGGGTTAAATGCATTCATTCAACAAACATGTACTATGAACACTTGCATGTGTCAAGAACTGTGCTAATGACTGGGGTCCAGCAATGAACTAAGCAGAGAAGCTGCTTACAGCCAGCCTAGTGCTGGGGAGGGGAAAGGATAAAAAAGAAACACACAGTACAAAACAAAATAAGGTAATTTCTTTTTTTTTTTTTTTTTTTGAGGCAGAGTCTTGCTCTTGTTGCCCAGGCTGGAGCGCAATGGCACGACCTCGACCTTGTCCTGCAACTCCACCTTCGCAGGTTCAAGCGATTCTCTTCCTCAGCCTCCCAATTAGCTTGGACTTACGCATGTGCACCATGCCGGCTAATTTGTATTCTTTAGTAGAGACGGGGTTTCATCCATGTTGACCAGGCGTCTCAACTCATGACATCAAGTGATCACCCCCTCAGCTCCCAAAGGCTGGATTGCAGGCGTGAGCCACTGCACCCAGCCACAAGGTAATTTCTGACCATGGAAGAGCTGTGGAGAAATAACGTGATAGAACAGAGTGCAGGATGTCAGTTTAGATGGGGAAGCTGGGAAGACATCTCTGTGCAAGGAAGTAATACATAAGGATCTACTGGGCAAAGGGAGCATCGTTGGGTTCTCAAGTCCAGCGACTTAGAGCCCTGCACAACTTTTACCACCTGCTAGATTCTACCCCTTGGCAGCTCTTACTCTCTGAGCCTCAGTTTCTCACCTTGTAAAATGGGAGTAAACCATTCCAATACTTATAGCGATTGATAGGGAGTGACAAACACATTATGGTAATGCATTTATAGAATAATAGATTTATGTCTATCTTGTCCAGCCTGGCCACCTACCCACAAGTGCATAGTTTAGTCCCTTTGTGGAGAAGACAATGACGAATGAAGCCACCCAAACACTCTAACTGACTCCAGGTGTCTTTCTCTCATCAAATGTAACAAGGGGGGCTGGGAAGCAGTGGCTCACCCTGTATCCACTATTGTAGGCTGAGAGGGACGGATCACCTGAATCAGGAGTTCAAAGCCAGCCTGGCAACAAAGTGAACCCCATCTCTACTAAAAATACAAAATTAGAGGGCGTACTGGCACATGCCTGTATCCCAGCTTCGGAGGTGAGGCATGGATCACTTGATGGGAGGCAGAGGTTGCAGTGAGAGAGATCAGTCCCATTGCACTCCAGCCAGAGTGCAGAGTAAAGACTCCATCTCAAAACTAATAATAAGGCGGCTCACACCTGTATCCCAGCACTTTGGGAAGCCAGGGGCAGATCACGAGTCAGAGATGGACCAGTCTGGCTACGGTCAACCCATCTCTACTAAAAAAAAAAAAATACAAAAATTGCCGAGGCGTGGTGGTGCTTATCAGTCCCAGCTACTCGGAGGTGCAGAGAATGGCATGACCCGGGAGCGGACCTTGCAGTGAGCGGAGATCACAACCACTGCACTCCAGCTGGGCGACAGAGTGAGACTCCATCTCAAAAAAAAAAGAAAAACATAATATTTTAAAATAAAGTAAAATATAACAGATCTCAGGGCAGCGCAATAGATGTATAAGTAGGAGTTGACCTAGCACTTAAGGAGAATAGTCCAGCCGGGCACGGTGGCTACACTCTGTTCCAGCACTCCTTGGGAGGCCAAGGTGGGTGTCACAAGTGAGGAGATCGGACCATCCTGGCTAACCAGGGAATGCGTCTCTTGCTAAATAACAAAATTTAGAGCGGGTGTGTGGTGGCGCCTGTAGTCCAGCACTTGGGAGGCCGGAGGCAGGAGAAGCGTAACCCAGGAGGCCAGAGCTTGCGTGGCCGAGATCGACACTGCACTCTAGCTGAGTGAACGAGCAAATTGTCTTAAAAAAAAAAAAAAAAGAGAATAGACCTGCTAAGGAATGTGGACTATTTGCTTTAGGACACTTTACCGTCTTGAATGGAGGGGCCAGACTTTCTTTCATTTTCAAATAGAAAAGAAAACAAACGTCTTATGACAATCTCAAAATTTACAGCATGTACCCGGCATCTTCAAGACTTTTCTTTTTGTTTTCGTTTTGTTGTGTTTGAGATAGGGTCTCAATCTGTGACCCAGACTGGAGTACAGTAGCACAATCATGGCTCACTGCAGCCTCAACCTCCTGTACTCAAGCCATCTTCCCTCCTTAGCCTCCTGCATAGCTGAAACTACATGCGTAGGCCACCACGCCCAGATAATTTTTTTTTCTTTTTCTTTTTTTTTTTTTCGAGGTGGAGTCTCACTCTGTCACCCAGGCTGGAGTGCAGAGGCGCGATCTCGGATCACTGCAACCTCCGACTCCATGGTTCAAGCGATTCTCCTACCTCAGCCTGCCAAATAGTTGGGATTACATGCAAGCACCACCATGCCCGGCTAATTTTTGTATTTTTAGTAGAGACAGGGTTTCACCATGTTGGCCTGGATGTACTTTTCTGTTTTTTTTAGAGATGAGGTCATGCTATGCTGCCCAGGCTGGTCTTAAACTCCTGGACTCAAGTGATCCTCCTGTCTCAGCCTCCAAAACTACTGGGATTACAGATGTGAGTCATGGCAGTCAGTAAAAAACTTTTAAAAACATAGTTGGTGGCAGACAAAACACCGCATCAGCCAGGGCCAGCTGCAGGCATGGTTTGCAACCTCCATTTACTGTATACCAGGCCCTTTGCCCAGCACTTTGAAGAATACAGTGCAAACCAGCAACAGGCTTGCTGGTGGGAAACTCCCAGGGGCTCGAAGATCTTGTCCCATAAACAAAGAATGGCTGGGATCGGAGCCTGGATAAGGAAGGGGTCTCAGGGGGAGAGTGCCTGAGGGGAGAGAGATCATATAAGGAAAACTTCATGGAAGAAGAGACTCTTGGGCTGGATCTGTGGGATAAATAGGAATGTTTTGTTGAATGAAAAGGAGGCAAACTCATTTTGGGCAGAGAAAGAACCACTTTGAACTTTGGGGAAGGGCAGGTGTTTGCATGGGGCTGGAGTGCTTCTGGGCTCCAAGGGGTTTGCAGGGGAGGGCTCTGGAAAACAGGGCGGAAGATGGAGGCTCATTTCTAGCTTGAGATCACAGACAGCCACATGTGCCCAGCAGAGTCGCTGGATGGCACCTCTCAGCCTGGGCATCAGCCTCCAAGACCAACAGTTGGGGGCACAGACTAAAGGTAGAAGCAAGAGACTTGTCTTAGACCTGCCTTTGCGAGATTGAATTCATTCACGTAGGTTGCAAATTCCAGCAAACAGTGGGCAGTTATAAACCAGGGGCTGGAGTCTCAGAGAGAAAGGAGTCAGGGGTCCCCCTGCTTTACTTTGTTGATTTTCTTCTTCCTTTTTTTTTTTTTCTTTTCCTGAGACAGGGTCTCACTCTGTCATCCAGGCTGGAGTGGAGTGGTGTGATCATGGCTCACTGGAGCCTTGACCTCCTGCCATCTCAGCCCCCCAAGTAGCTGGGACTACAGGCAGAAGCTGGCTAATTTTTTTTTTTTTTTTTTTTTT
>NW_016805647.1:206319-216013 GCF_001698545.2 Rhinopithecus bieti
GGCTAATTTTAAATTTTTTGTAGAGACAGAGTCTCACCATGTTGTCTAGGCTGGTCTTAAACTCCTGGTCTCAATCGATCCTTCCATCTTGGCCTCCCAAAGCACTGGGATTGCAGGCACCAGCCACCACACTCCGCCCTGATGCTTTACTTAGAAGAGGGCTCTGCTGGCCGGGCGCGGTGGCTCACACCTGTAATCCCAGCACTTTGGGAGGCCGAGGTGGATGGATCATCTGAGGTCAAGAGTTTGAGACCAGCCTGGCCAACATACTGAAACCCCATTTCTACTCAAAATACAAACTTTAGCCAGGCCTGGTGGCACTCACTTGTAATACCAGCTACTCGGGAGGCTAAGGCAGGAGAAGTACTTGAACCCAGGAGGCAGAGGTTGCAGTGAGCCAAGATTGTACCAGTGCACTCCAGCCTGGCAACAGAGTGAGACTCTGTCAGAAGAAGAAACCAGCCTGGCGTGAGACTCTGGAAGAAGAAGGAGAAGGAGGAGGAGGTGGAGAAGGAGGAGGAGGAGGAAGAGGAAGAGGAGGAGGAGGAGGAAGAAGAAGGCTCTGCTAAATTGCTTCGGGGGCAGTTACAGGTTTGTAGAAGAGGAGACTTTAAAACTGTGTCTTGATAGATGAGTAGGAGTTTAGGAGTTTACTAGGGGAGATAAAGTACAAACAGCAGGAGGAAAGAACAAGTGAAAGGCAAGGGTGCTTGGGGGCCCTGCTTTGGGAATACAGGGTTCATTCAATCACTTAACAAATACTCACTGGTACCTGTGTGCCAGGAGCTATGCTAGGCACAGAGGGATATGATGAAGCAGGTGCTCTCCACCCTCACACAGCTTAAGCTTTAATTCCTGGGTACCTCAGTTTCTCCATCCCTGAAAGGCTTGCCACACAGAGAACATCAGTGAGGGGTGAACAGGATTGCTTATGTAGGCAACATATACAGGCAAAGGCAGCCAGTGTCACCCTGGCTGTACAGGAAATGCTCACTAAACACATGTCCTTGATTCCCTGAGAATCTAGCTCTGAGTTAGCCTGCCAGAGACTCACTAGACAAGCAGATTTGTTTGATGAATGAATGAATGACTAAATACTACGTGCACTATGCATTTCACACACATTTACTATTTATAGCATTCCTGTCAGTAGATATTATTTGTCTGCATTTTACAGCTGAGCAAGCAGAAGCTTCAGGATGCTAAGTGCCTGGTCTAATATCCCTAGGTAGGAAGTGACAGAGAAGCATCCAGATTCTGCCTCCTGAGGCTCAGCTTCAGGGTCCAAGCACTTAACCATGTCACACATTGCTGCTCATGTCAAGGGAGGGTCCCAAATGTCTCGATGGAGAGCACTGGAAAGCATCTGAGAATCTCAAGAGACTTTGCCCCCACCCTCCTGCCAGCTGGGATGGCCTCAAAGGTTATCTCCCAGGTCAGGGAATCTGACGGTCAGTCTGTCTGGGGCAGAGGAAACGAGAAGGTGTCATTCCTCACCTGGGAAAAGGGCACTTCTGGTTTTTCTTATATGAAAGAGATCCTGGACCAACTAAGGTCTTTAAAAAGTGAGGGTGACTGTTAGCCTCGGTCCTAAAAAAGCAACAGAGATTCAGGTTCTTCCAGGGATAGTGCCAGAGCCCAAGAAAGTTCAGAGATGGATGAGCTTTGTCAGACAGTTGCTCTTGTGGGTCAGAGAGAAATTCCAGGCCTCCACAGGGCTCTAAGCCAATACACATCAGAAATGAGCTGTCTGCAGCTGTTGGACCCTGGGAAAGGCAAGACATTATTTGAGAGTTTTCTTAAAAGTCTTAGTACAAAGCACATTTTCACTCCTCTTCTATGGGGAAGCAACGGGTTTGGGCAACAAGCAGACTGACCCTTCACATACTGGCTGTTTCCACTTGTAAATTTGTGGCTTTGGGTAAATTATCTGAGCTTCTGTTTTCTGATGATGTCTGAAGTGGGGATGAGGATAAAATCAATGCAATTATTAGCAGAATGTCTGGTGCATTAGGTGCTCAATAAATGTTAGCTATGGTTATCATTCATTTTACCTTAAACAGTTAGTGAGCACCCATTAAGTGCCTGTAGTGCAAGGGACATGTGATGAATAAAGCTTTAGCCCTAATTTCAAGAAGCTTCTGGACTGGGTGTATTGGCCCATGCCTGTAATCCCAGAACTTTGGGAGGCTGAGGCGGGTGGATCATTTGAGGTCAGGAGTTCAACACTAGCCTGGCCAACATACTAAACATACTAAAAATACAAAAAAAATAGCTGGGCATGGTGATGGGCACCTGTAATCCCAGCTACTCTGGAGGCTGAGGTATGAGAATTGCTTGAACCCAGGAGGCAGAGGTTGTAGTGAGCTGAGATTGTGCCACTGCTCTTCAGCCTGGGTGATAGAGCCAGACTCCATCTCAAAAAAAAGAAGAAGAAGAAGAAGCTTCTGGTCCAGGATGGAAAGCATGCCATCGTTTTTGTTCCTTCCCAGTCTCAGTGGATGAGGGTGCTCTGAGCTGAGCTGAGCATGTTTAAACAGGGACCACCTACACACTAGGCCACATGGCGATTTGGTAGACTTGGGTTCTGGAATTGGTTTCACTGAGTCTGACTCCCGTACCTCCATCTAGTTGTCTGTGCCTTCCCTGTACTGCCATCCTTGGAACCTGAGTCCTGGTCAGAGGCTCCCACAGCACTAACCACAACCTGTCATTTTTGTATTTATATGTGCATGACCTGGATGAGGGTGCCTTCTGCCTCTGGGGACGGGTCTGATACAGAGGGCTGAGGCTGAGTCTCTAGGCTGGGGAAGTCAGATGACAACCATGGACCACCCACAATAATACCCACATGCATCATCCTCTACAATGGCATCAGGTTTTAGAGCTTGTAAAGCATTTTTTTTTTTTTTTGAGACGGAGTCTCACTCTGTCGCCCGGGCTGGAGTGCAGTGGCCGGATCTCAGCTCACTGCAAGCTCGGCCTCCCGGGTTTACGCCATTCTCCTGCCTCAGCCTCCCGAGTAGCTGGGACTACAGGCGCCTGCCACCTCGCCCGGCTAGTTTTTTTGTATTTTTTAGTAGAGACAGGGTTTCACCGTGTTAGCCAGGATGGTCTCGATCTCCTGACTTCGTGATCCGCCCGTCTCGGCTTCCCAAAGTGCTGGGATTACAGGCTTGAGCCACCGTGCCCGGCCAGTAAAGCATTTTTACATTCATTTCCTTTAGTCTACATGGGAGGAGTAATCTCTAGACATGTTTTGCAGATGAGGAAACAATGTAGAGAGGTGGGTTACAAACTGCAGCAAGAACCCTAGCCCACGTGGGTCCCAAAGTTGGCTGATCAGAATCACTGGAGGGCCAGGCATGGTGGCTCATGCCTGTAATTCCAGCACTTATGGAGGCCAAGGCGGGCACATCACTCGAGGTCAGGAGTTCGAGACCAAGATGGTGAAACTCCTGTCTCTACTAATAGTACAAAAATTAACCAGGCATGGTGGCATGTGCCTATAATCCCAGCTCCTGAGGCAGGAATTACAGCTACTGAGGCAGGAGAATTCCTTGAACCCGGGAGGTAGAGGCTGCAGTGAACCAAGATCATGTCACTGCACGCCAGCCTGGGTGACAGAGTGAGACACTGTCTCAAAAAAAGAAAAAAGTATCACTGGGGTGCTTGTGAAATATGTAGATGACCACGCCCTCTCACCAAATTCTAAATCCGAAGGTCTGGGTCTGGACTTGAGAATCAATACTTTGGCCAGGCGCAGTGGCTCACGCCTGTAATCCCAGCACTTTGGGAGGCTGAGGCGGGTGGACGACATGGCAAAACCCCACCTCTACTAAAAATACAAATATTAGCCGGGCATGGTGGTGGGGACCTGTAATCCCAACTACTCGGGAGGCTGAAGCAGAAGAATTGCTTGAACTGGGGAGGCAGAGGTTGCAGTGAGCCAAGGTCGTGCCATTGTACTCTAGCCTGGGCAACAAGAGCGAAACTACATCTCAAAAAAAAAAAAAGGGGGGCGGGGAATCAATAGTTTAACAAACACCAAGGTGATGCTTATCTTCAGGCAAGTCCAGACACTGTGCCTATCACTGAATTTTTTTTTTTTTCTTTTTTTTTTGAGATGGAGTTTCGCTTTTGCCCAGGCTGGAGTGCAATGGTGCAATCTTGGCTCACTGCAACCTCCATCTCCTGGGTTCAAAAGATATTCCTGCCTCAGCCTCCCAAGTAGCTGGGATTATAGGCATGTGCCACCACACCCAGCTAATTTTGTACTTTTAGTAGAGACAGAGTTTCTCCATGTTGGTCAAGCTGGTCTCGAACTCCCAAACTCAGGTGATCTGCCCACCTCGGCCTCCCAAAGTGCTAGGACTACGGCGTGAGCCACTGCGTCTGGCCTCACTGAATTATTTACTTGTTTTTAAATTTCTCTCTTTTTTTTAAGAGGGTCTCGCTATGTTGACCAGACTGGTCTCAAACTCCTGGCCTCAAGCTATCCTCCAGCCTTGGCCTCCCAGTGTATTGGGATTACAGGCATGAACCACCACACCTGGCCTGAATGATTTACTTAACACAGAATTTTTGAGTTCCAATGATGATGATGGTATATACTGTGTGACAGCAGGATGAACAAGACAGTTCCAGCTTTAGGAAACTAACAGACTGTCCAGGGCTGGTGTGGTGGACAGCCCAGGTCTCCTGAATCTTAGGTGAGGCCCCCAGCTAGGTGGTACAGCCTCTTCCCCTAAGACAGAGGACGAAGGCTTGGAGCTCCTAGTTGAGCCTGCTGGACCTTTCTCCATTTTCTAACACCTGCTCAGGTCGCAGCCTATGGTTCTTTTGTTGTTGTGTTGTTGTTGTTTTGTTTTTTGAGACAGGGTCTCACTCTGTCGCCCAGGCTGGAGTCCAGTGGCCCGATCTTGGCTTATTGCAACCTTCGCCTCCCAGGCTCAAGCAGTCCTCCCACCTCAGCCTCCAGAGGAGCTGGGACTACAGGCGCACATCACCATGACTGGCTAATTTTTATATTTTTGGGTAGAGACAGGGTTTCGCCATGTTGACCAGGCTGGTCTTGAACTCTTGGGCTCAGGCAATCTGCCAGTCTCAGCTTCCCAAAGTGCTGAAATTACAGGTGTGAGCCGCTGTGCCGGGCCAGCAGCCTACAGTTCTTTTGAGCTAGAGGCATCTTGTGAAAGAAGCCAGGTGTATAGAGCACTTGGCTCTGTGCCTGGCACTTAGTAAGTGTTCAGTAAGTGTTGGCCAGCAGCTAACGTGCTTGTCAAGGCTAGGTAGGTGGGGGGAGCTGGGAAGAGAAAGAGCCCTCAGGTGTAAAGGAAAAAGGATGGGGCCTGACACTGGAGCAGGGATTTACATTTCTTTAAAAGTCATTCCAGCCCTGACTTGACTTTGCACCTGGAAGGGAGGAGGCCAGACAAGGATCACTCTTGTGCAAATAAGGAAAGCAGGGCCCAGAGATCAAAGTGAGTGGCCCTGAGCCGACACCCAGGTCTTCTGTGGCCCTGCCACACCAGGCAGGGATTGGGGGATGTGGGCAACAAGGGTAACACCTTTCCTCCTGAAATTACTGGGGTGATGTCTGCCTGTGGGGGAAGAGCCTGATGAACCAGGATCATCCCGTTGGCTCCTTCGGGCTCCAGCTTCTGCTGAACACTCCCTTTTCAGACCAAGAAGTCATCGTCCTAGTCCCTCCTGCCTTCTGTCTTCCCCAGGAGAGCACTTCAGTATTTGGTAGGGCCAAGGGTGCTCCCCGAGGCCATCTAGACAGTGGCCAGGGAGGCTGCCCCGGCTAGATTGGGCCAAAGTCTGCCTGAGGGCCGCGAGGATCCCTTGGCATACTCTTCCTGCTTCTTGAGGAGCCAGCGGTCCATTTGCAGCCTGAGTGGAGAGGATGGGGCAGGGATCCCAGGTGAGGCCGAGTAAGGAAGTCGCAGTTCTGACCTGGGAGTCTGCCGGGACAAGCCTGCTCTGTCTCAGCATCAAGGCCTTTGGTACCTAGAGGAGCAGGGTGCCAGGGTGTCCAGACCGGGCAAACCAGGAGCCCTAGATCCCGTCCCTGGAACTAGGTCCTCCGCCAGCTTTGCGGGCCTCCTCCGCACCAGGATCAAGTCTCGCCCATCCCCAGCAGGAGGTCTCTCTGCCCCCCACCCTCCGGACGGGGGTTATATGATCTTAAAACTTCCCCGGAGGGAGTAAAGGTGGGGGCGGGGCGGCTGCTGAGACCCAGGATATAAGGGCTGGAGGTGCTGCTTTCAGGCCTGGCCAGCCCACCATGCACGCCCACTGCCTGCCCTTCCTCCTGCACGCCTGGTGGGCCCTGCTCCAGGCGGGTGATGCGACAGTGGCCACTGCGCACCTGCGTACGCGGGGGCAACCCTCGTCGTCGTCGCCTCTGGCGTATATGCTGAGCCTCTACGGCAACCCGCTGCCGCGGGCGGACATCATCCGCAGCCTGCAGGCACAAGGTAGGCTATGCCGCTTGCCGCCCGTCCGCTGGGCACCCCGGGGCGCCTCCGCAGCTTCCAGCCGGCGGACTCGGGAAGTGCTCTGGGTTAGGGGCTGCGGCTCCAAGCCGGGTATGCAGCCGCCTGGGCGTCCCGAGCCCAGGGCCTGGCTCTGCCGGTGTCTCCGCGTCAGCAGGCTCCGGGAGCAGCGTCGGTGGCTGGGGGCGTATCCACGGCCGAGTCGGGTAGAGATTCTAGCGTTCAGGGTGTGTCCTCGACAGGGACCATAGTCTCTGAGTTTTGATTTGGGATTGCGCAGAGTGCAGCGCGGAAGGGTGGGAGGCGCTGATCGCTGCCGTCTGGTGAAGCTGCTTATCCCGGCGCCTGGGTCTGCGCATCTGTAGGATAGGTGTAATAAATAGCACCTCGTCTATCAGACTGTGGAATGCGCGCGAAAGGCTCAGCGCAGTACCCGGCACGGCACAGTAAATGGTCGTTGGTATTACTGAAATGGTTCTGTCCTGTCTTGGCGAATTTTTTTTCTTTCTGCGAGTGAGGGTGAAGGGGTCCCGGGGTGTGACGTCGGGAGTATCGGCAGCTGAGCTGGTAACATCGGGGATTCGGGCTCACGGTCCGGAGATCATGGATGGGCTGTCCCGAAGTCGCGAACTGTGGCAGCCTAGGGTCCTCTAGCCGCGCCGGGGAGGTGTCAAGTGTCTCAGTTAACCCCGGGTTCGGGGCCATGATTTGCAGGGGAGTGGGTGTCAAGGACGGCAGGGATCCGAGGGTATCGCCCTCGAGGACCTGGCAGCGCTTTCTGGGCACCCAGCGAGGCGAGCAGGTGGGTGCTGCGGTGAGGGAGCCCCTTCCGCGCCTCAATCCACATCCCGCCACCTGGGCAGTCGCGGCCGCCCGCGCCTCCCTCCGCCTGGGGGGGCCAGACGGCCCTCCCCGGGACTGGGGCGCAATCCACATCGGCTAATCTGATCCGACCTGCCGCCTGCCCGCCCCTTGTGACCTGGTGCCGGGGGCTCCTCGCTCCCGCGTCTGGGGTCAGCCAGCCAGTGACCCTCTCCGGAAGGGTCATCTGGGGACCAGCCAGACCAGGGGACACCGTCGGGGACGGGGCAATGAGAAATTTGCTGAATTGCTCGGCCCCTCCACCGAAAAGCGGCCGGGGATGGGAGGGGTCAAAGAAGGGAGGGAGCGCTTTTCCAGTTCACTCCCTTCTGGAAAGTTCGAGATGTGTGCGGTGATGGACAGGCATCTGGAAAACTGGGTTCTAGGCCTCAAATCCTGCCTCCTGATTCCCTGTTGTCCCTGGCGCGTCTTGGGTTCTCTTTCTGCCTTCCCTTCTGTAAATTAGGAGACTGCTCTCTTTCAGCTAAACACTGTTTTTTGTTTTTTGTTTTTTCTTCGAGACGGAGTCTCCCTCTGTCGCCCAGGCTGGGGTGCAGTGACACGATTTCGGCTCACTGCAACCTCCGCCTCCCAGGTTCAAGCAATTCTCCTGCCTCAGCCTCCCAAGTAACTGAGACTACAGGCGTGCGCCACCGCGCCCAGCTGTTTTTTTTTTTTTATTTTTAGTACAGACAGGGTTTCACCGTACTGACCAGGCTGCTCTCGAATTCCTGGCCTCGTGATCTGCTTGCCTCGGCCTCTCAAAGTGTTGGAATTACAAGCGTGAGCCACCGCACCGGGCCTAAACACTGCTTTTGAGTGTATAGCAGCATGCGGCACATTTAGGTTGTGAATCGGCCTCATTTTCTAAGAGCAGTGGAAAGAGCCCGCCTGGAAGGAGACTGGAGGAGAAGTGATGTCCTAGCCCCACTTCTTCCATCTTGGGTTTATTTCGAATAAGCTGCACCGCAGTTGCGTGAAAGGGATGTCGGAGTCCGATTGGGTTTACATCTGTATCTGTTGCTGTTTAACCTTCGCCTTGTACCTTCAGTTTTCTCATCTGCAAATGGTGAGATGAGAGGAACAGTGAGGAGATTTAGAGAATGCTTGTGAAACACTTGGCACACGGGAAGCCACTGGTGGTAACGACCCTTATAATTTATGAAAATGTAGAGTGGGCACTCAGTGTCAGGCCCTCACAGCCCTACCTCACAGCCCTGTCTGGGGACAGTGGTGTCCGTGACAGGAAGAGAACCCAAGGGCGTGAGCCCAGCCACTTTCTTCTTCAGAACGGGAGGTGGGGCCAGGCGCGGTGGCTCACACCTGTAATCCCAGCACTTTGGGAGGCCAAGGTGGTCGGATCATGAGGGCAAGAGATCAAGACCATCCTGCCCAACATGATGAAACCCCGTCTCTACTAAAAGTACAAAAATTAGCTGGGCATGGTGGTGCACACCTGTAGTCCCAGCTACTCGGGAGGGTGAGGCAGCAGAATCACTTGTACCCAGGAGGTGGAGGCTGCAGTGAGCTGAGATTGCACCACTGCACTCCAGCCTGGCCACAGAGCGAGACTCCTCTCAAAAAAAAAAAAAAAAAAAAAAGAACTGGAGGTGGGCCAGGAGGACATCAGGGGCATCTGTGTGGCTAAGTCGGCATTCAGCATATGAATGGGTTTTTGGGTGTCCATGAACCCCTTCCTCATACCCACCTTAAAATCACATTTGTTGTATTTGGATGTGTTTGTTTTTTTCTGAGAACATTCCTACCTTGTGTCAGGCACCAGTGACACCCACAATGTTAGAACTCTTATTCTCAGATGAACCAGAGAACCTATCAGCCCTGTCCCAGGGCACCCTGGCAGCAGTGGGAGAAGGCAGGAAGGGTGGTGGAGTCACAGACTTCTTTCAGCAGGAAGGAGCGGTCTCTTCCCTACCCAGCCTTGCCCACTGTCCATCCTGTTCACAGGGGACTTTGCACTTCTGTCCAGGTCCCTTGTGGCCTGTCTGGACACCTTCGTTTCTAACTCTTGGACGTGGGCAATAATGAGGCAGCTGATGATGGCCAGTGTTTATCGAACTTTGGTTGTGCTGGGCAAAGCACATTACATGAATTATCTCAGTTAATCCTAACACCCCTGTGAGGTGGCTACTCTTACCATCTCCCTTTTAAGGGAGGGAAACTGAGGCTCAGAGAAGGAAAGTAGCTTGACCAATGTCAAACAGCAAGTGACAGAATTTGAGCCATCATGGGGGGACTCAGGGGCTCCTGCTCTTAACCATTGAGCAGGAGTGCCTTCTTCTAAAAGAGTTGTTTTTTTTTTTTTTTTTTTT
>NW_016805647.1:216321-239647 GCF_001698545.2 Rhinopithecus bieti
TTTGAGAAGGAGTCTCGCTCTGTCACCCATGCTGGAGTGCAGTGGCCAGATCTCAGCTCACTGCAAACTCCGCCTCCCGGGGTTATGCCATTCTCCTGCCTCAGCCTCCCGAGTAGCTGGGACTACAGGCGCCCGCCACCTCACCCGGCTAGTTTTTTGTATTTTTTTAGTAGAGACGGGGTTTCACCGTGTTAGCCAGGATGGTCTCGATCTCCTGACCTCGTGATCCGCCCGCCTCGGCCTCCCAAAGTGCTGGGATTACAGGCTTGAGCCACCGCGCCCGGCCGAGTTTTTTTTTTTTTTTTTTTACAGTTTTGCTTTTGTTGCCCAGGCTGGAGTGCAATGGCACAATGTCGGCTCACTGCAATGTCCACTTCCTGGGTTCAAGGCATTCTCCTGCCTCAGCCTCTCAAGTAGCTGGGATTACAGGCGTGCACCACCATGCCTGGCTAATTTTGTATTTTTTTTTAGCAGAGACAGGGTTTCACCATGTTGATCAAGCTGGTCTCGAACTCCTGACCTCAAGTGATCCACTCGCCTCAGCCTCCCAAAATGCTGGGATTATAGGCGTGAGCCACCGCACCTGGCCAAGATAAAGTGTTTTTAAACTCACTGCCCCAAGCCTCCAGGTACAGGTGGCAGCAGTGGGTGCTGAGTAATGTTAGCCTCCTCCCCACACTTCTGGGGAAAGCTGCTAGTCAGGGGCCGGTTATTGCCTCCTATAGGTGCTAATGAGGAGGGAAGTGGAAATTAAGTGAAAAAGAGCTGCTGGAGATGGGCTGGGAGAAGCTGCCATGAGGCTGAGATTGGGAGTGGCCCCTTTACAATACAAGCTGGATTTCCCAGAGAAATTCACTTCCTCTCTGACCAAAGATCCTCTAGGAGATAGTCAATGAATAAACTGTTATGCAGCCAGGCTAGAACTACATTAGAGATCATAACTACCTCCAGAGTCTATTCACAAAGAGTTACAAACGCCCTGTCTTATTTC
Source organism: Rhinopithecus bieti (assembly GCF_001698545.2). Classification (NCBI taxonomy): domain Eukaryota; kingdom Metazoa; phylum Chordata; class Mammalia; order Primates; family Cercopithecidae; genus Rhinopithecus; species Rhinopithecus bieti. The sequence goes on from NW_016805647.1 coordinate 217,313, forward strand.
TAATGAATAACACCCGACTTTTATTTAGCAATAAACCTTCAAACCTCTTTATTTCCCTGGGTCCTTGTGATCATCAGAGAGGGTGGTGCAGCATTATTCCCATTGCAAAGAAACAGAAACTGAGCTTGAAGAAAGTTCATCACTTTTTTTATTGTGACAGAGTTTCGCTGATGTCGCCCAGGCTGGAGTTCAGTGGCGCGATCCCGGCTCACCGCAACCTCCACCTCCTGGGTTCAAGCAATTCTCCTACCTCAGCCTTCCTGAATAGCTGGGATTACAGGTGTGTGCCACCACACCCGGCTAATTTTGTATTTTTAGTAGAGACGGGGTTTCTCCATGTTGGTCAGGCTGGTTTCAAACTCCCGACCTCAGGTGATCCACCCGCCTCGGCCTCCCAAAGTGCTGGGATTACAGGCGTGAGCCACCGCGCCTGGCATCACTATAAGTTATAGACCTGAAAATCCACAAATCTGTGCTATTCCCAGACATCAGGGAAAATCAGTCCAGGACCAGAATAAATGGAGTGTGCTCCCCTACTCCTTGTCATCCAGTTTGGGTTTGGTTGTCTTGGGTGAGTGGAACAGGGCTGGGTGTGTGTGTCTTCCAGGTGCTGATCTCTGATGTAGGTCCAGTCTGAGCATCTAACAGTTTATTCATCTATTGTCTCATAGAGTATCTTTGGTCAGAGAGAAAGTGAATTTCTTTGGGAAATAATCCATCTTGCATTGTAATGGGGCAACTCCCACTTTCAGCCTTCTGGAAGCTTCTGGGTGCATGCGACTGCTGTGTGCCCTAGGTGTGTGAATGACCTGGGAAAGGAATGGGCGAGCATCCTGTAGGTGGGTAGTCATGCCTAAAAAGCCTTTAGAAACCTATTTGTAAGGTTGCCAAAAACTCTTAGGAACCGGGGAGTGGGCAGAGGGTGACCAGTCTTTGGCTCCTTTTTTTTTTTTTTTTTGAGATGGAGTCTCGCTCTGTCGCCCAGGCTGCAGTGCAGTGGTGCAATCTCAGCTCACTGTAAGCTCCGCCTCCTGGGTTCACACCATTCTCCCTCCTCAGCCTCCCAAGTAGCTGGGACTACAGATGCCTGCCACCACACTCGGCTAATGTTTTGTATTTTCAGTAGAGACGGGGTTTCACCGTTCACAGGACTGTCTTGATCTCCTGACCTTGTGATCCGCCCGCCTCAGACTCCCAAAGTGCTGGGACTATAGGCGTGAGCCACTGAGCCCGGCCCAGTCTTTGGCTTCTATTGCCTGTGCCTCCCTGAGAGCTCTGAGCTTTTCCATGATATTCACATTTAACTCAATGTGTCTGTAAAACAGGCCATTCTGTTTTGTCTTGTTTTTTTTTTTTTTTTTTTTTTTTTTGAGACAGAAGTTTCACTCTTGTTGCTCAGGCTGGAGTGCAATGGCACTGTCTCGGCTCACTGCAACTTCTGCCTCCTGGGTTCAAATGATTCTCCTGCCTCAGCCTCTCGAGTAGCTGGGATTACCAGTGCAAACCACCACACTGAGCTAATTTTGTATTTTTAATAGAGATGGGGTTTCTCCATGTTGGTCAGACTTTATATACCAGAGGAGAGAGGGGAGGGGAGATGCAACTCATCACATTTTACTGACTGTCCTCTGGCTTTACAAGTTATCTTGGAAGGGGGACTGGAAGAACAGTGATTCGGAGTCTAGGCTTGGCAGTTGGGCAAATCCAGGTTTACTCTTGGCTCTGCCACCTTCCAAGAATGACACCTTGGTCAGGTCTTTTAACCACTGTGAGCCTCAGTTTTCCTCATCTATAAAAGGGACTCAAAAATCTTACCAATTCACAGGGTTGGGGTGAGAATTCGAAGGTAATTCTATATAAGGTAAGGCCTCCAGCAAGAGCTATGGTGGTTGTGACACAGACTGAGGCTGGGGGAGACCCTCACTCACCCTGCTTCCTTCCTGGTTTTCTTCTACCCAGATGTGGAGGTGGACGGGCAGAACTGGACCTTTGCTTTTGACTTCTCCTTCCTGAGCCAACAAGAGGATCTGGCATGGGCAGAGCTCCGGCTGCAGCTGTCCAGCCCCATGGACCTCCCCACGGAGGGCTCATTTGCCGTTGAGATTTTCCACCAGCCAAAGCCTGACACAGAGCAGGCTTCAGCCAGCTGCTTTGAGCGGTTTCAGATGGACCTGTTCACTGTCACTTTGTCCCAGGTCACCTTTTCCTTGGGCAACATGGTCTTGGAGGTGACCAGGCCACTCTCCAAGTGGCTGAAGCGCCCTGGGACCCTGGAGAAGCAGATGTCCAGGGTAGCTGGAGAGTGTTGGCAGCGGCCCCCGACACCGCCTGCCACCAATGTGCTCCTTATGCTCTACTCCAACCTCTCGCAGGAGCAGAGACGGCTGGGTGGGTCCACCTTGCTGTGGGAAGCCGAGAGCTCCTGGCGGGCCCAGGAGGGACAGCTGTCCTGGGAGTGGGGCAAGAGGCACCGTCGACATCACTTGCCAGACAGAAGTCAACTGTGTCGGAAGGTCAAGTTCCAGGTGGACTTCAACCTGATTGGATGGGGCTCCTGGATCATCTACCCCAAGCAGTACAATGCCTATCGCTGCGAGGGCGAGTGTCCTAATCCTGTCGGGGAGGAGTTTCATCCAACCAACCATGCATACATCCAGGTGGGATGCCAGGCATGAGGGGAAGGGGAGGCAGTAAGCCAGCCTTGGGGGACAGGGCTCTAGCTTAGCTATTAAATGACTACGTTCCTGCATTCACAGTTATTCAAGCATCTCCAATGCGCCAGATCCTGTGCTAGGTACCAGGGATGTAGAGATGACCGAGTGTAACATCCTTATAAAGCCTGTATGGGGTCATGCGTCATTGGGTAGGCTTGAACACATTGTTTCCCTGGGACTTTATCCTTGTCTTTCATAAAATTAGGGGATGGGGTTAGACCAGAGGGTCTCAGCACTTCCCTAGCCCTGACATTCTAGGAAAGGAAGAATCTGGACTTTGGGGACAGGCAGGCCTGCATTTGACTCCTTATTAGCTGTGTGGTACTGATTAGGTTGCTTATTCTCTCAAGCTTCAATTTTTCCACCTGTAAGATGAGGAGGGCAATGCCATATTTCATAGGGATGCTGCAGGGTTAATGAGATGACATGCATATGACATGTAAAGTAGTTGGTAGGTAACAGGCACGTTTGGCTGCATTATGGGGCCATGGTTGGAATCACACTGTTCCAGCTACAGTATTTTGGTTGAGAATTGACTACTCATTCTACAGAAGTAGACAAGGCCGGCCAGGTGCGGTGGCACATGCCTGTAATCCCAGCACTTTGGGAGGCTGAGGTGGGTGGATCACCTGAGGTTAAGAGTTCGAGACCAGACTGACCAGCACGGTGACACAAAATACAAAAATCAGTCGGGTATTGTGGCACGTGCCTGTAATCTCAGCTACTCGGGAGGCTGAGGCAGGAGAATCACTTGAACCCAAGAGGCGGAGGTTGCAGTGAGCCGAGATCGTGCCATTGCACTCCAGCCTGGGCAACAAGAGCGAAACTCTGTCTCAAAAACAAGAAAAAGAAGTAGACAAGACCAGAGGCTGCCACTTGGTGCCACTAGTCAGCCTAAGGTCTAGGAGGTGGTGGAGGAAGAACAGGGCTGGTGAGTTAAGAAAGAGAATAAGATGGAGAACAGAAAATAGAACCTAATATGGTAGATCTGATGTTATAGGTGGCCCTGCCCTGCTGTCAAAGGTCATATGGGACCAAAATGTTTTCATTTTACTCCATGAAGTCTGGACTGAGAATCTCCTGGACTTGCAGTATATCCTCAGTATGCCAAGCCTCAGGCAGGGTTCAGGGTCTCTAGAGAGCGTGAGCACATGGGCTAAGGTCATACAAGGAGTCACCGGGGGTGCTAGAGCTTCCAAGGACCTGTCCTGAGCCTCACCCAAGCCCGCTGATTTTCATCGCCCACCTGCAGCACCACAAAGACCCAGGCAGTTCCAACTGCCAACTCTGACACTCTGATCTAAAAAGATGTTACTAGACCACAGGGACAGGGCCTGGTTCCAAAATGCCAAGGTCTTGTTACCTTTCCTCCTATTGACTCTGTCCTTCTCTGGCTGACAGCAAATCCCATAAGAATTTCCACATGACTAACTATTCTGCTTCATATTTCTAGAACTAAACCATGAGTTTCTTGGAATATTTTAAAAATTGGTATTCACAGCTGGGCATGGTGGCTCACTCCTGTAATTCCAACATTTTGGGAGGCTGAGGTGGGTGGATCGCTTGAGCCCAGGAGGTCAAGACCAGCCTGGGCAACATGCCGAAACCCTATTTCTACAAAAAATACAAAAATTAGCCAGGCATGGTGGCATGCACCTGTAGTCCCAGCTACTCAAGAGGCTGAGGTGGGAGGATCACCTGAGCCCAGGAGGTTGAGGATGCAGTGAGCTGTGATTACACCACTGCACTCCAGCCTGGGCAACAGAGCAAGACCATCTCAAAAAAGAAAAAAAAAAAGGTATTTGCTTTAGATTAGAATAATAAGAGAACATAAAATTAGCTACTACTAAAAAAAAAAAAATTAGCTACTACTCTACCCAGATACATGTGATTTTTTAAAATCTGTTTAAAGGCTGTTTTCACAAAACAAGCACAGAGCTAAAGTTAGTTTAGACTTTAGAGTTGATGATATATTGGCAAGCTAATTCCTTTATGAAAATAATTTTCTTCTATTTTTGCACTCAGGAAATGACTTTAACTCCATAACTTTTTTACTCTTTACCCAGAAATACTACTATTCTGACCTGTCCATCAGGATGTGAATTGACATTCCTTTCCTTTCCTTTACAGAGTCTGCTGAAACGTTACCAGCCCCACCGAGTCCCTTCTACTTGCTGTGCCCCAGTGAAGACCAAGCCGCTGAGCATGCTGTATGTGGACAATGGCAGAGTGCTCCTAGATCACCATAAAGACATGATTGTGGAAGAATGTGGGTGCCTCTGATGACATCCTGGAGGGAGACTGGATTTGCCTGCACTCTAGAAGACTGGGAAGCTCCTGGAAGACATGATAGCCATCTAATCCAGTAAGGAGAAAGAGAGAGGGGCAAAGTTGCTCTGCCCACCGGAACTGAAGAGGAAGGGCTGCCCACTCTGTAAATGAAGGGCTCAGTGGAGTCTGGCCAAGCACAGAGGCCGCTGTCAGGAAGAGGGAGGAAGAAGCCCGTGCAGGGGGCTTGCTGTATGTTCTCTTTACTGAAAAGACAGTGGCGAGGAAAAGCACAAGTGCGTTGAGTTCTCTACTGGATTTTTAAAAAACCTGTGAACCCCCTGAAACTGTATGTGAAAGTTGAGACATACGTGCATGTATTCCCAACATGGTGGGATGTTGAGAATACATGCAAGACATACGTGCATGTATTCCCAACATGGTGGGAGGTGGGATGAGGTCACCTATAGCTTTCATGTATTCTCCAAAGTAGGCTGTGTGTGACCTGTGCCCCTCCCCAAAGATTAAGGATCGCTGTATAGATTAAAAAGAGTCCGTCACTCTCATTGCCTCAGGCTGGGTTGGGGGAGCCCCACAGCTTTCTGGCTGGCCAGTGGCAATCTACTGGCTGTGTCCAGAGGCTCACTGGAGTGGGTTTCTGCTAATGAGCTGTACAACAATAAAGCCATTGTCTAGTTCTCCTGGGCCAGCTGGTGCTTGTGAAGGCAGAGGCAGGAACTCATCCAAGAGGACTGGCCATGTTGGGTTACAGAAGCTGGAGCCTTCAGACATCCCCATGTCAGTCTGCTTAGATTCAGACACAACCTGAATCTATTAAAGTTGGTGACAATTCACCTCAATCTCTCAATGTGTGCTATTAATGAGGCCTCTGAGCTTCCTATCCAGCAGTGAAGGCCTTGCCCTGGGTGGCAAGATACTGGCTCTATGGTCACAGCTCAGCCACTGGAAGCTGTGTGACCTCAGGTGAGCAACTCACTGTCCAGACTCCACTTGTAAAAGGAATGCTGGTGTGGGCCAGGCACGGTGGCTCACGCCTGCAATCCCAGCACTTTGCGAGGCTGAGGCGGGTGGATCATGAGGTAAGGAGATCGAGACCATCCTGGCTAACACGGTGAAATCCCGTCTCTACTAAAAATACAAAAAAATGAGCCGGGTGTGGTGGCGGAGCGGGTGTCTATAGTCCTAGCTACTCCAGAGGCTGAGGCAGGAGAATGCCATGAACCCGGGAGGCGGAGCTTGCAGTGAGCTGAGATCGCACCACCGCACTCCAGCCTGGGCGACAGAGCAAGACTCCGTCTCAAAAAAAAAGAAACAAAAGAAAAAGGAACACTGGTGAATCCTAACACATTCATATTAAATGTCTGTTGTCAGGCTCAGAAGAGCCATCAGCTTTAAGCTGTAGACTGAATAGGAAAGTCTGCCTTATCCCTATCTCCCTCTAAAGCTTATAAAGCCTGCTAAACCCAGTCCCTGCCATATGCCCTTAATATAACCTTTATTAGCTCTTCTGTTACTCAGGGTTCTAAGACGGACTTAATTTCAGGTTCCACATGGGCAGCACAGCAAAAGGAGCCTGAATGAGGCAGCTCTATTCCCCAAAACCCCTGACCACAGTATCTTCCAGGTAAAAAGACCTCAGAGGCAACAATTCTGGCTGGGTGCAGTGGCTCACGCCTATAATTCCAGCACTTTGGGAGGCAGAGGTGGAAAGACCGCTTGAATCCAGTAGTTCAAGACCAGCCTGGGCAACATCGTGAGAACCTGTCTCTATTTAAATAAAACAAACAAAAGAAGCAATTCTGCTCTTAACAGCTTGATCTCACTGAACACTGCCAAAGCAGAAACACTTTTTTTGTAGTTTCATGGAGCAAAGGGGCCACTTTATTGGGAATATGAGCCCACAGTATATCTACCAGATCCTGCTTTCCCAAGAAGCCTACCCACTTACGCTACAGCCTTAAGAAAATGATTCCAATCACTTGTGAACCCTGTTGAGCTTAGAACCGTGTTGAACCCTGGTTGGGTCAATACCATAGTCGTGGCCCAGAAAGGGGCTGGATTTGCTAGAGCCAGGCCTGGGCTTGAGAAACCTCAGTGCCTTGATTCCACAACAAAGCTGATCCAGCTGTTCACTGCCTAGACTAGAAATAGACTGCCCAGACCCAACAATTCAGAATCACAACAGGATTCTGCATTTGACCATGTACAGAACAGCCGAGCAGGGGCAAACTTGTGAGGTCAGCTTGTCTGATCCCCATTCCTAAATGAGACCCCAGTGAGACCTCGGGGCCTGACCACACAGCTAGCGGTGGCAGGGCCAAGAGCTGAGCTCTGGTCTCTTGAGCCCTAGGGGCACTTACTGCTTAATAGCAACTAGAGGTTTGTGCTCACCTATCTTGGGATCCAAGGCTTAGCCTAACCAAAAATCTGAACCCAATTATACTACTGAACTAGTTCTTAGAAGCGAAAATCACCCCAGGACTTTCTTACATGGCTGGTGCCAGAGAGCGAAGGGTCAAGCTATTTGTAGCTACAGCTTGTGGGAGTGTTTACAGTCAGCGGCTCTACTGACTCCAAGAACAAACCCTTGACGACAGGGCATTGCCTCATGTCAAACAAAAGTAGTGCACAAAGTAGTGAAACTCTGTGTTTTGCTGACCCCTGCTGAAAGCCCAGTGTTTGCTACGTCAGCAGCAGAGTCATTCTGTTGCCTGGACAGAAGTAATTGGGGCAAAGCCTACGTACTGGAGTCTAGGGAATAGCTCCATGCTCTAGGCCATGTGCTTGCTGAAGGCTCTGTACGTCACAGGAAATACTACCTAGGAGAATTGTGTCCTGTCTGAACCTGGATGTTTTCTGTTGTTTTGAGATAGGATCTCACTGTCACCTAGACTGGAGTGCAGTGGCACAATCATGGCTCACTGCAGTCTTGCCATCCTGGGCTCAAGCAATCCTCCTACCTCAGCCTTCCAAGTAGCTGGGACTGCAAGCATGCACCATAATACTCAACTAATTTTTTAGATTTTTTTTGTACAGACAGGGTCTCACCATGTTGCCAAGGCTGGTCTCCAACTTCTGGGCTCAAGCTATGGTGCTGTCTTGGCCTCCCAATGTGTTGAGATTACAGATGTGAGCCACTGCACCTGGCCTGAACCTAGGGTTTTAAGAGTATTCAAGAGTTATTTTAACTTGCTCTCAAGCAGTGCCAAGTCAGTTGTGAGAAAAGTTGGACACATTACACTCCTTGGCTGGGCAAGTGGGTGGGCCTGGCAGTATGTAAGCCTGGAGAAATTAGAAACATTGTTTAAGAAACAGAAGCACGGGATCCATAGAGATGTGGGGAGTGGCTGTGACCTTGGGATAGCACCCCTAACCTGGGGTTTGCCTCCATCTTTAAAAGTCTTTTCGGGCCGGCGCAGTGGCTCATGCCTGTCATCCCAGCACTTTGGGAGGCTGAGGCGGGCGAATCATGAGGTCTGGAGTTTGAGACCAGCCTGACCAACATGGTGAAACCCCGTCTCTACTAAAAATACAAAAATTAGCCGGGTGTGGTAGCACACGCCTGTAATCCCAGCTACTCAGGAGGTTGAGGCAGGAGAATCACTTGAACCTGGGAAGCAGGGGTTACAGTGAGCAGAGGTCACACCACTGCACTCCAGCCTGAGCGACATAGCAAGATTCAGTCTCAAAAAAAAAGTCTTCCCTTTCATTAGCAGTAAGATCCTTATCTATCCTAATTGCCTTTAGGGCACAGTAAAGGATGTAGGAAAGGGCTTTTAAGGTTTTGGTCCCATCTTCCCTTAGATTCTTTAGTTCTTCTACAGGTTCCATGAGTAGGTGGTAGCTGCAGTGCTCAAACCTGTTCCACTCCTAAACTTACACACTTGGAGGGAAGGGGAGAGGGGGCTGAATAATCTTTGGGTGTCCATGTCAACCAGGCTGTGCTTGAGTCCTTTAACTGCTGTTTACTGAACTGAGTGTACTAGGCACTGGGCTCTTTATGACATCAATTGGGCCTCACAACCACCTGGAAAAGTTTACTTTTTTTTTTTTTTTTTTTTTTGAGACCGGAGTCTGGGCTCTGTCCGCCTAAGGCTGGAGATGGGGCAGTGGCCCGGGATGCTGCCAGGCTCACTCCGCAAGCCCGGCCTCCCGGGTTTACGGCCGTTCTCCCTGGGCCTCAGGCTCCGGAGTAGAGCTGGGAGCTACAGGCGCCCGCCACCAGTCGCCCGGCTAGATTTTTGTATTTTTAGTAGAGAGCGGGGTTTCAGCTGTGTGTTAGGCCCAGGATGGTCTCCGATCTCTGACCTCGTGATCGCGCCCCCGTCTCGGCCTCCCAAAGTGCTGGGATTACAGGCTTGAGCCAGCCGGCGCCGCGGTCCGCACCGTTTTTTTTTTTTTGAGAGCAGAGTCTTGGGCTCTTGTCGCCTGGGCTGGAATGCAGTGGCGCGATCTCAGCTCACTGCAAGCTCCACCGCCCAGCTTCACGCCATTCTCCTGCCTCAGCCTCCCGAGTAGCTGGGACTGCAGGCACCCACCACCACGCCTGGCTAATTTTTTTGTATTTTTAGTAGACACGGGGTTTCACTGTGTTAGCCAGGATGGTCTCAATCTCCTGACCTCGTGATCCGCCTGCCTTGGCCTCCCAAAGTGCTGAGATTATCGGCGTGGGCCCCCACACCCAGCCAAACAGTTATTTCTTAACCTTAGAGAAAACTGAGGCTTGTAGAGTAAGAATTCTGCTGGGTAATTCGGCTACTAAGCTGCACAGCTGGAACTGAAGCTGCCTGATTCCAAAGCCTGTGCCCCAAACCTCTACACAGTTCCAATGGGAAAGCTTCCTCCAGTCCAGTTTTATTCTGTGGACCTCTGTTCACATGAAAGAATTCTTGTTCTCCGGACTAATATATGAGACCTGCTGGATTAGTAACAGCAGGGAATCTGACGCTCATGCAGCACAGCTTGGTTTGAGATAGCAGGCACGATGGACATCTAACCAGTGCTCCCGGGGGCACAGGCAGCCCCTCTTCTGAGAAAGGAAAAGTTGTTTGGGCTTCCTCAGGACTAGTACTTAAGAGAAGGACATGCTTGGGTGCCGTCAGCCCAGCATATACATGTTTGCTTCCAAGCTCCTGAGCACAGGAGCCGGGTCATGCTCCCTGAGAGTCCCACCATCTCCTCTGCATACACAGGTCCACATGGACAAAGTGCATGCTCCGCCAAGTGTGGAGAACTAACAGATAAAGAGCCAACTACCTCTGCCCATCTCCCAGCTTAAACTCCTGAAAAGTAAAATAACCTTAGCAGGATTTCACCTGATACTTTTTAAAAATTAAAACACCAAGTTGATACTCAAGATCTTTATTGATTTAACTATAACAGCAACCATTGATGAGAATTTAATTTTTTCCCTAATTTCCAAACATCTGCTGGTTTGGAAGGATAGTTAGAATACAAAAACAACTGATCATGGAATCACACAGGACTGCCTCAAGGACTGCGTGGTACCCTCTGCTATCCATCCACACACAGTGAAATGGATGGGAGGGATGAGGGGACAACACATCATGGGAGACAAAGGGAAGACCAAGGAAAGTGCTGGCAGTCTCTGCTCTTCCATTCAGAATGGATGGAACTGGGCCATTAGTGGCACTAAGACAGGGCAGGGCTATTTTTTTCTTAAATAAAATATTTTAAAGATGCATAAAACGGACACCTTAGCATGTGAGTGTCCTTTGGGCTCTTCAAGACACCTTCTTTAAGGTTTACCCCTGGAGTAGCAGAGGGTCTCCTCACCCAGGTGGAAAGAGATGGGCTCCATCTGCAGGTGAAGGAAAGGCACTGGCGCACGGCACTCAGCAATTCAGATACAGGCACCAGGTAGGAGCAGGATGGCTTACCCAGCAACCTGCCTCTTAGCTCCCTGCTAGTGTTCTTCCCTCCTCCCCTGGTTTCCAGTTAAAAGTACCCTTGGCCTGGGCTTTAAAAAAAAAAAGATTAAGCTGGAGAGAAAGGGGATACACTTGGGCAAGAATGGATATTTTGTGCTAGATTCATGGAATTTTCTAAGTGTCCAGGTGTTTTGGTTTTAAAGCACCGGCAAGAGCTCCCTTTGGAAATTTCAGTGTGGCCAAATGATTATCAAGCATTGCAGCATCTCTCTGCCAGCCTCCCACCCTTAGAAAGGTGGCAGAGTGAGAGTTTAAATACCCTGGGAAATGTGTTTCATCTCAGTAATATTTCCACTGGGTATCCATGACATACAGTATGGTCTGCCAGGGCTGCAGGCAGAGAGTCATAAGCAAAGAGAATCTACAGACCCTCTGGACAGGGACTCATAAGCCTTCTCCTAAATCTAAGCTTTGCCAAAAGGTTATCAACTTCCAGGACCAGCCTAGAGAAATAAGTTTAAATTCCAGAGAGTAGGAAAGGTGATGTAAATGATTAACTGAAAAAACAAGTAAGTATCAATAACTCTTAAAGTTTTCAGTTAGAAATTTCTGTAAGTTAGCCTCAAGAAACTCCACTACTAAACTGGAAAACCATGACTAGGAACAGGAAGCAGCCCTGGGGTAGAAGCATTCTAAAGAATTGTGACCCAACTGCATCAATATCTGATTTCATCTTTTATTAAAAACTGAGAGTTAAAGAACTGTAGGGTAACTAAGTCCACCTCAAAGTCTAGACAGAAACTGCCCTCCCAAAGAAACGTTTCTTTAAAACAAATACCACGCCTTCCCAGATATTATGGGTAGGCAAGTGACTGGGTTTTGCAGATTAATCAATAGCTGCCCATGTGCATGTAGTCCAGAAAACATGCCAAGAAGGAAGAGCTCTGAACCAGACACAGAAAGGCAGTGTGGCTTCCTCTCTAAAGGGGAATGCAAAGGGCTAAGAGCCCTGGCTTCAAGCAGCTGTTATCCTAGATGAGGAAAATGGAAACAGATTCAATCTCTTGGATACTGCTGCCAACATGCTGAGCCCTTCACCAGTTGCCTTGATTTGAAGCAGGCCCTCTATGTATACTGGCTAAAGGATGGACTCCAGCAGTGAAACCCACATACTCAGCAGGCTGCATTCTAATGAGAATGAGGGAATTTAACCAATGGTGTTTGAGCTGGAAAGATAAGGTCTGAGAGTCTCAAAGAGCTGGAAACCCAAAAAAAGAGAAGACCAATCCACCTCAAAATAAGAAAGAAAAACAAAATTCATTTAAAGGTACTCTAAAGATGAGTTATTTACTTCTGGAAGAAGTATCCTTTTCTTATAGCTCCCTCAACAGCAGTACTTCTTATCCAAATATACTCTCAAGCAATCAGGGCTACAGATAAGAAAATGCTGGGAAGAGGCAGAGCATAAATCCAAACAAGAATTTGCATATTTGGCCGGGTGCGATGGCTCACACCTGTAATTCCAGCACTCTGGGAGGCTGAGGTGAGTGGATCACTTGAGGCCAGGAGCTCAAGACCAGCCTGGCAAACATGATGAAACCCCATCTCTACTAAAATACAAAATTAAAATTAGCCAGGCGTGGTGGTGCATGCCTGTAATCCCAGCTACTCGGAAGGCTGAGGCAGGAGAAACACTTGAACCTGGGAGGCAAGAAGCTGCAGTGAGCCGAGATCACACCACTGCACTCCAGCACTCCAGTCTGGGCGACAGGTCGCAACTCTTGCCTCAGGAAAAAAAAAAGAAAAGAGAAGAAAGAAAAGAAAAGAAAGAAGACTTGGTTAGGAATGAGTGCCAGAAACACATAGTAGCCATTCACTAGAATGTGCTGAACTGAAAAACCTAAGTTTGTCTTGAGGGAGAACACAAGACCAGTTCTTTAAGAACACATTGCCATCAAGAAGCCCAGGAAGAGATGGGCGGGCATGCAGGGTTAACCTGTGCACTGGATTTAGAGGAGCAATCAAGCACTGACATTTGTCATTCTCAGATGTTCCCTACTTTATTGAGTGGTTGCTTCCTGGGTGAGAGACCTGACCTGAGTCTGTTGAGACTGGAGAGACCAGGTACCAAGCACCCACTCTGGTGGGAACCTGGCTTCCTGATAACATCATCTATTTCACCTAAATATGAACTGCTTTCTTTTCTTCAGCTCAATAGCTTAACATCTAATTCATGTTTGCTCCCTTTGCTGGACAGTCCCCATTCCAAACAAGACAGGTTTAGTGGCTCAGCTGGAAGGCCCCAGTTCCTTTCATTAATTCCTAGCTACAGGAAAATAAAAGTGGTAAATAAGTCTTACGGACACCAAGTCTAGGACGTGCAAATAAGCATACTTGAGCTGTTGGTAGTTAGGTATATTACTTTCTACTACTGCTAGGAATTGCCATTTCTTACCACTCTCTCAAAACCAGCAGGTAGCTTTGGGGAGTTTGCCTTCTGTCCAGTTTGGTTATGCACATCTTGGAGAATTGTTTTTGATAGCAATCTATCTTTCAGCCTATCTACATTAAACCTACCTCCCTGTTGACCTACTTTCATCCTCAGTTGGGGTGTGGTGCTTTTAAGATATGTCCATAAATTATTTGCTACTGCTCCACTGGGGTAGAGGTATGTGTAATTCCTCTCTCCTTGAGTGAAGGCTGAGCTTAGTGGCTTGCTTCTAAAGACTAGGATAAGAAGTGATGGTATGTCCTTTCCAAGACTATGTCTTAAAAGGCACTGCAGCTTTCTCCTGGCCCTGCCCCACAATCTCTGGGATCAGCTGCTCAGGGAGAAGCCAGGTGCCTTATGCAGAGACCCACATGGGAAGAAACTGAGGCATCCTGCCAACGGCCACAAAAAGAGAACTTGGAAGTGGTATCTCCAGCTCCAGCTGACTGCAGCCCCTGCTCACATCTTGACTGTAACTTCATAATACCCTGGGCCGGAACCATCATGTTAAACTACTCCCAAATTCTTAACCCACAGAAACTGACACATAATGTTTACTATTTTAACATACTAAATTTAGGGTAATTTGTTACACAGCAACAGATAACTAATACAGGTGGAAGGGCAAAACTCTTGGCTTGGAAGCCCAGCACCTAGAAAGTCAGCTTCTCTGTATCTGTGCCCTTGAAAATGCTGTACCTATTTAAACAGCACGTGAGAACTGCTGAACTCAATAAACCACACTATAAAGAAGGCAGAACCATGACAATGCATGTCTGCTGTTGGAATTTGAAGGAAAGTCACTTCTCATTAAGATCAATTGTCCCCACAAGTATAGAAGCATAGGTTCCTCGCAAAAAGAAAACTACAAATGGGAACTAAGATGTTAAGAGCTGTCTCAGTCAAAGTGGTAACTTGAGTATTCCTTCCCTCTAAAAACCCAGGACACATTCATTAAGGGTTTCATCTGTGAGGTTCCCTCCAAACATGCAGAGGCAAACCACCCAATAGACTCTGGCCTGTTCTAAAAATAATTCTATGAGGCATGACACAAAGGTATCATCTATTGGAAGTTTATCTCGTATCTTGTGAAATTATTTTTTAAATGCCAACTTATGGAGGTCAAAGACTGTCTAGTAGTGGTGGCCTCTGGGGAAGAACTGCACCAAGCCTTAAGGAGGTCCTTGCAGAGAAGGGTAAGGGATTGAACAGCTGCCGCATTATACAGCTGACACTCCCAAGAAATACTAAAAACATGCCTTCTGATTAGGGGGTCACATGCAGAAGCTCCCCAAGACGGCAAGAAAAACGAAAATGGCATCTTGATACTACTAAAGCTCATGCTTTAAATCCATTCCCCACCATTTAGTGAGGAAGCCAAGTTTTCACACATAGCAATAAAGATCAAGAAGAGTTCACTCTTCCGCTCACTGACGGACTGACTGACTAGCTGCTAGTTGGGTCAAATTCCACAGGATGCCAAGGCCAGTGTATGAAGAACGAAAAGCTTCATTCCCAAAGAATCAGGCTCCCCAGGGTGCAAAGAGGTCCTGAGCATGCTTCTTATGTAAATTACAGCGCAACTTAGGTTTTTCCAAGAATTTGTAAAATGAGACTTGGAGTTTAATTAAACAGAACAGGGATACATTAAACAAACAAACAAAAAATACTTTTCTGATTATCAATTTTTTTGAGACTCAAAGCATCCCCAAAACATTGGAGATCCAGCTTATTCCTGAGACATCAACCATCACAAAAGATTTTCACTCTGAACTATTCACATTTTTGTAGCAGAAAACAGAACAAAGTTCTGCAGACATCCTTCCTCTCTTCTTTCTAAAATGTATTCACAAACAGGGTCTTTTCATAGTTCAAAAGAAAAACAGGTTTCTTTCTTGGCCAAATGGCTGTTACTCTCACCCTGGGATCTGATTTTTTAATAAAAAGTTCAGGGCACCAAATCCAACCAGAAATTCCCAGGACACCAGTGGCTACTTAACTATAAGGGGATGGATGCTTTAGTCTTTCTATGAGGGGAATCATTCTCCTGGGATTATTATGCTGCTCAATAGTTCCAGGAGAGGTAGGTGGGAAGGAGGGTGAATGCAAAAGCTAAAGGGTCAGAGAAAAGAATGAGGCTTTCATGAACAACCCATAGCAAGGCAGAATGGTCCAGTTTTACAAACCACCCACTACAAACTCCAAACATGCACACTCAAAACTAGAGGGGAAAGGAAAGAGCTCCTGGGGGACTAGGGGAGACAAAAGATGGTGACATAGAACAGCAGACTCGCCTATGAACATTTCTCATCTTCCTAACACTGGAAGATGTTTAATTAAAAAGTTGCTGTTCAAAATTGTACTGAAAACATATCTAAAATAGGTCTGTAGTCATCTTAAAATAAAAGGTCACTTCTCAGATAAGAGGAGTGACAGATATTCTCAGATACCAACACTTGAGGTATCTTTGATGTAAATTTGAAATGGCCTGGTAGAGAAAAAGGAAGGAAAGGAAGGAGAGAGGAAGACAGTGAGGAAGGTAGGGAGAGAAATTCAGAGTACAACAGGAAAGGCAAGAAAACTGGGAGGAACACATTTTTTAAGCCCATGCTTATCTATCCCAATAGCCAAACAAAGCAGATCCACAAAGGAAAAAATGCAGTTCTTTTCTAAGAACATTCTGAAAATCAACTTCAAACTCAAAACATAAGAAACTGCAATCTAAGAACAACTATCACAATGCTCACTGGACTTAAAAATGACGTCTGAGACCGGGTACTCAAATGGGTCAACGTTCTTCAGAGGTCATTCTTAGGCATTATCTGACAGAATACTATGATCAGGCTTTACCCACCAAGTAGAGGCTAAAGTGCCTCTATTACTTGGTATGGACCTGCTTTAGGAGCAGACAAAATCACTTCGCTTTCTTGAAGTACAAGAGGACTCTGCCAGCAACAAGATGCAAGCAGGGAAGAGTGGCAGAAGAAGAGCAAAACTGGTTAGCAAGGGCTCTCTTCTGATGTACAGAGTTAAAAATATCTGTACAAATGCACTAAGTAAAAGAACGGGAAGATGAACTATAATACCAAAGACAGAAGACACTCCTCCCAGAGGAAAGAAAGTGGACCTCAAAACAGTGTCACAGGGTAATGCTACCAGAGTTGCACAAGCTGTGCTCTGTCCCGAGGGACAAATACCTCAAGGTAAAAGGGAAAGCAGCTCTCTTTTTTATCATTTCCCCCTGCTGGTAGTAAAGATCCCAAGCCCAGACTCTTGCAACACTGAACCATAGGTGGGATACACGGAGGAGAGACAGAGGGTAAGGAACATGAATGGTGTTAGGCCCACCAAGCCTCTGTATCCCTTCCCAGACAGGCAGTTGTTGGTAGGTTGAGATTCGATGTGGGACAAAATTACAGGGTAGGAGGGTGGCTCTCAATAAAAAAACAACTAGGAAAGTCAGAGTTGAACTGTTGTCCTCTAAGGGCTGCTTAGCTCTACAGAAACACAGCCTTCAATCTAACCTGTTTAACTGGGAAGGGGAACAGGAAACAGGGAGAAGAAATGGTCAGATGAAGCTCATCTTCCCATCATTTGGCACCCAGAGGAAGAGGGGGAGGTGGAGACTGTAATGGGGACTGCTGGTATTGCCTCTTCTGTCTTTTCACTGTTGATCCTATTGGCCAAATCAGGTGCACACAAGTATCAGTGTTGCTTTTCTTCTAATCCTTGCAGGGGAGTCAGATGTCCATCTCGAACTGAGCATCATCCCCTAGTTAGGACAAATAAAATGAAGAGTTTAGCACATACGCAAAAAAGCACAACAGTTTTAACTGTCATTCCCTCTGTCTGAGAGACAAAAAATAATTCAAACTGTCCCACTCTCTGCTGCCTTGAAACAATTACTCTGCTTTGCTTTGGCTGGTCTTAATCTGAAAAAGAAGAATGGCAGTTCCACTGCCCATGGGGGGAAGCTTTGGGGAAAAGGACACAAGTGAAAACATCCCCAGTGTCTCTTTGTCTTCAGGTTGAATAAATAGCAGCTCCTGGGGAGCTCTTTGCTGTCTCTCAGGAGAGCACATTCTTCTGGAGGCTTTGGACTTGGCCCTGCTCCAAACTGACACTTTGTCCATTAAAAAACTCATCTGAAATATCACAAAGCAGAATGCTGGCCCACATCTAGGGGTCACTAAGTACAGTCCCTGAGGAGTATTTCAGGAGTTGGCCACTCCTACCTCACCATTCTGCTTCTACAGAGATAAAGAATAAAATAATGTTTTGGAGGAGGGGTAATTTAGGTACATCTTAAAGGCAGTTCTGGAAAATAGAGGAAATAAACCATACTGCTTTTCCTCATACTATAAAAAAGAAATTCATATAAGAAACAAGGTCTATTTGCCTGAGGGTGATGGAAATGGGGGCTAGGAAAATTCTTTTCTTTTCTTTTCTTTCTCTCTCTCTCTCTCTCTCTTTCTCTCTCTCTCTCTTTCTGTCTCTCTCTCTCTTTCTCTCTCTCTCTCCCTCCCTCCCTCCATTCTTTCTCTCTCTCTCTCTCTTTCTTTCTTTCTATTTATTTATTTGAGACGCAGTCTCGCTCTGTCGCCCAGGCTGGAGTGCAGTGATGCAATCTTGGCTCACTGCAAGCTCCGCCTCCCGGGTTCACACCATTCTCCTGCCTCAGCCTCCCTAGTAGCTGGGAATATAGGCACCCGCCACCACGCTTGGCTAATTTTTTGTATTTTTAGTAGAGATGGGGTTTCACTGTGTTAGCCAGGATGGTCTCAATCTCCTGACCTCATGATCCGCCCACCTCGCCCTCTCAGAGTGCTGGGATTACAGGCGTGAGCCACCGCGCCCGGCCTGAAATTGTTTTGTTTTCTGTGTTATCCTTAGTCCAGTGAAGCCCAGGTAGTCCTTAAGGCATGGTTTGAGAAGTCACTTTTGGGGTTTATCATACTGATTCTGGATTCTTTTCTCCTACTAACTACATCAGATTTGTGATTTAGAACTCAGGGTTTTCAGAGCATTTCAAGAAACCTTTGGGGGAGGAGGGAAACCTTACAGACATATAACTGAGTATTAGTTATAACTGAAGAACTGGCCAGGCGCGATGGCTCACACCTGTAATCCCAGCACTTTGGGAGGCTGAGGCGGGCGGATCACCTGAGGTCAGGAGTTCAAGAACAGCCTGAGCAACATGGCGAAACCCCGTCTCTACTAAAAAATACAAAAATTAGCCAGGCGTGGTAGCAGGCTGTAATCCCAGCTACTCGGGAGGCTGAGGGAGGAGAATCACTTGAACCCACGAGGCGGAGGTTGCAGTGTGCTGAGATCGTGCACTGCACTCCAGCCTGAGTGACAGAATGAGACTGTGTCTCAAAACAAAAAAACAAAAAATAAAAACAACTGAAGAATCAATAGCTTCTTAACCTACAGCAAACAAACATTCAAATTCTAAGAGCCACGCTCTAGGTCCCCACCACCACCATTCTCTTACCAACTGCATGCTTCCTGTCGTGATTGTTCAAGTTGTTCAAATTGTTTACTTCTACTTTGGAGTCTTCAATTAAGGTGCCAGGGCTAGTGACTCCTGGGATATTGGGCAGATGGCAGGGTGGGGTCTGAGCCATGGGAGAATTGCGACGATCCAACAGAAACTTTCTGTCATAAATGATTCGAGTTCCTAGAAAACAGGGTTAAAAAGAGTCTGAAAAAATTTAAGGGGTTATCACCATATAATACTATCCAGCAATTTAATTTAAATCCCATGTAATCCTAACTTTTAAGGATTTTACAATTGAAGTCAAAAGCATAATCTCTAACCTCCCTGCCTGTAAACAGGCTCCTCTGCCATCTGGAATGCCCTCTTTCTCTTCTGCCAGGGACACTCCTGCTGATCCTCCAAGACTCAGCTCCAACCATCACTTCCTTTATGAAGCCATCCCCACCCCTCACTTTTTTAAAAGGTTCTTCCTCTCTATCTTACATACATCACGTATTACAGGACTCCTGTTTATCCATCTGTCTCTATAGACTCTGAGTTTCTTATGTCAGGGCTATGTCTTATTTATACGTGACCTAGGCCCTAACATTAACATCTTTAAGAAAAAAAAGTTTTAAATTTATGATACTAGAAAAAAAAAAAGGAAAAAATTTTAAATGAAAGAATAAACAAGTATGAGAAAAAATAAACAGCCCCTTTTAAAGGCTTTCCAAAGAAGGACTGAGACTTTCTTCTCACAGCTATTGTCAAAGCTGAAACTGGCAGTCCCTCTCTATTCTACAAAACAATCTGCTTACCAGTAAAGTACTACCTGAATGTTTTAAAAACAATAGTTCCGAAGAATACACTTTAACTGATAAACAATAATGCTGCTTACAAATGTTCAATAGGTACATTAAAAGGTGCTCGACATTACTAATCATCAAGGTAATGCAAATCAAAACCATGATGAGATATCACTTCACATCTCTTAGGATGGCTATTATCAAAAAGACAAGAGAGTCTGGGCATGGTGGCTCATGCCTGTAATCCCAACACTTTGGGAGTCCAAGGCAGGAGGACTGCTTGAGCCCAGGAGTCTGAGTCCAGTCTGGGCAACATAGGGAGACCCTGTCTCCAAAAAAATTATTTAAAAAAGAGCCAAGTGAGGTGTTGTTGGTCTGAACTCCCTACCACAGAGGCTGAGCCAGAATAGCCTGTGTCCAGGAGTTCGAGGCTACAGTGAGCTATGACTGCACCACTGCACTCCAGCCTGGGCAACAGAGCAAGATCCTGTCTCAAAATTTAAATCAAATATAATTTTAGGACAAGGAAAGTAGAAACTTACCTTCATCCTCTTTGCTTTGAAAACAAAACTAGAGTAGCACTCAAAAGGCATCTAGATATTACGAGGAACAAGGTATTCTGGGTAGCACAAAACTTAGTTCAACTTTCAAAGGGTGAACAACTTCAATTATCTTGAATGGAAATACTTCTAATACAGATTTTAAAGCCCTTTATGGCCTTCAACAGAAAACGATTCAACCCTCTTAAGGAATCACAGTCATTACTATGAAAATTGTTTATTATACTATATTGTGACCTAAGAAGTCTCAAGCCCTATCAAGCTAATGCTCTGTAGAGCTGAACATCACTATACAGAGTTCAGGTGGTCAAGGCTGTGCTGGTGCACCCTTCCCCCACAGTGTCCTTGTCTCTTGTCAGACTAAGAGCTGCCTTTTTTCCAGGCTACTACTATGACTCAGTCAGCTCAGGCTGCCATAACAAAATACCACAGACTGCACAACTTAAACAACAGAAATTGTCTCATAGTTCTGGAGGCTAGAAGTCCAACACTAAGGTGCCAGCATAGATGGTTTCTGGTGAGGGCTCTTTTCCTGGCTTGTAGGTAGCTGCCTTCTCATTGTGTCCCTTACATGGGGGTGAGGGGGCCACAGCTCTAGTGGTGTTCCATCTTATAAGGGCACTAATCCCATCATGAAGGTCCCACCTTTATGACCTCAACTCAACCTAATTAACTCCCAAAGGCACCACCTCCTAATACCATCATGTTGGGAATTAAGGTTTCAACATAAGAATTTGGGGGAGACACAATTCAATCTGTATAGCACACCTTGAACACCCTTAACTTGGTGTTTCTAGTCTGCTGTGTTTGGAAATCAGCAACTTGCTTATTAGCACGCTATGTAAAATAAGGGCAAATAGGCTGAAAGGGGGTCTGATGGTCTTCCAATGAACAAAGGGAAGGAGCTTTATCGATGGACTTTGCCTATCTGTTTGAGTTACCCCATTTTTGTTCATGGTTAGATCTCAGACGGGTGAGGTTTCACTGACAGATGAGTCAACCTGCAAATTGGAACAAGATTATTTTTACTTCTGTAGTACATCAAGCCTGGCAATTGTGGAGATGACGTGGTGAAAAAGCACAGCACAGAAGCAAGCTTTCTAAATTACGTATCAGCAATAACACATACATTAAAGAATTGCAATTAAACCAACTAGGATATAGGTAGTACAGATTCTGCCTAAATGTGTGAGATGTAAGAGAAACTCTGAAGAACCTCTATGATCTTAAAGAGCCGATAAGATACGGTATTTTACAAGTTTACTGAAATAGCATTCACTTACAATTCATCCACTTACAGTGTATAACTCAATAGCTTTAGTTGATTCACAGAACTGTACGATCATCACCATAATCAATTTTAGAACCTTTTCATTACCCCATAACCTCCCCTCCACCCCTTAGATGCCACCTAATCTCCCCACACCCTCTGGCCCTAGGCAACCGCTAATCTACTTTCTATTTTTTTTTTTTTTTTTTTTACCTATTCTGGTCATTTCATATAAATGGAATCATACAATATATGGTCTTTTGTGACTGCTTCTTTCACTTTCATAATGTCTTCAAAGTTCGTTTATGTTGTAGCATTTATCAGTACTTCATTTCTTTTTCATTACCAAATATTTCATTGTATGTATATATCACACTTTATCGATTTATCAGTTGATGGACTGGCAAGTCGATAAAAACAACAGTCCATTAACTGATAAATGGGTTGTTCCCACTTTTTGTCTGTTATAACATTCACGTACAAGTTTTTGTGTGAACACATTTCCTTTCTCTTGGGTATATACTAAACTAAAAAAGTGTAATTGGCCAGGCATGATGGCTCACATCTGTAATCTCAGCACTTTGGGAGGCCAAGGTGTGTGGACCACTTGAGCTCAGGAGTTCAAGACCAGCCTGGGCAACATGGCAAAATCCTGTCTCTTAAAAACATAGAAAACTTAGCCAGGTGTGGTGATGCATGCCTATAGTCCAGCTGCTGGGGAGGCTGAGGTGGGAGGATGACTTAAGCCCAGGAGATGTAGGCTACAGTGAGCCATGATTGTACCACTGCGCTCAGCCTAGCTAACAGAGTGAGACCCTGTCTCAAAAAAAAA